>NC_092212.1:66874846-66962867 GCF_043381705.1 Parasteatoda tepidariorum | reverse complement strand
GTCATCTGATTAGTCGGCGTTAAAATTACCGCGATAAAATTGCTTGCGATTATATTACTGCGTTATATATGAACTAACTACCATAATATTAATATCTAATTTGGAATGCGTTCAGAAATGTACTAAAATAGCGTCGATGTAATGTACAGAGCAAGACAATCGTCATTGAAATTTCGAATTAAATTTTTACTGTTTAAGAAACATTGTCAATTTTTTTCTCTGTAGCACAGGGCCCCTGAACGAGGCGGGGCCCCTAGGCAGTTGCCTACAGTACCTAATGGATAAAACGGCCCTTGTCCCTAGGCATAACTTTTGAATTTCTCTCAACTGAGTTGTCATGATTAAAGTGGGGTTGCAACCTGTCATATTTATTTTGAAAATGGGAGAAATTTCCAAAAGTTCAGTTCGATTGAGATTTCTGGCAAGGATTCGAGGGCCCCCTGAGCTTGAGGGCCCCGGGGCACTGCCCCGCCTAGCCCCTTGGTAGCTACGCCACTGCTTTCGCTAGAGGAATGAAAAAAAAAAATTTGCATTTTTTTTTCATTCCTCTTCAATCTAATCAAACCTAACAAAGACAATCAAAGACCAAGTTTACTTTATATTTTGTAGGGCGATTTAATCTTTATACAACAAAATAACACTTTATACAACAATTTATAAACAAAATAATCTTTATACCCCTTCAATCTTTTTATAAAATTTTAAATGTGCTTTGTGAGTAATTATTATTTTTTGGCTTGAAATTTGACTTATTTCTCAACCTACTGCATAGATCTATATTTTTTAATCCCATTGATATTTCTAGACTTTTACTACGTTTTTTTTTTGATACCCTATATGTAAAATTTACATATACAATCAATGTTATTTCATGAAGCAAAGTCCCACTGTGAACTTGTTTTGTCCCGTAAGACAGAATTCCCAGTAGATCACTGAAGTCAAGCCTCACTGGCTGGCTGACGTCAGTGAGCGGCTGGGTGATCAGCTTGAAAAGGGATCTAGGGTCAGTGGTATTGGTCCTTGTTAAACTGTTCCACTGTGAATCGTTTGCCTTTGCACACGTTTTCCGGCAACCAAAGTGGGGGTATCATCCCCTATGCAGAGTATCAAAATTGTAATGGCATGTCTTTGGATTATTTTCAGCGATATTTCCCAGATCCTCGCCAATAGCTCATTGTGCAGCTCTAGTGCAATGTAAATAAAGTACTACATATAAAAATTTTTTTATTTGACAGCTTTCTTTAAAATCAGTTAAAAATTCAATTTGTTACATCTTGTTAAATGTGCAGTGTGTCAAATTAAGTGTGATTTGAAAATTAGCAGATGTGATTAATGAACTATGATTAATCACATCTGATTTATCAACTAAGATTACTTTAAGCTTTTCTCACATTTTGCATAATTTGTCTATTTGAAATATAATTGAAAGTGTTCTTATTTTTTAGAATTCCTCAAGTCTTGGCCCATATGAAAGTTTTAATTTATTCTGAAGATCTCTATCAGAAACTAGAGAAAGGTAACAATGTCTTTCGTTATATTTTGTGATGTTGAAATTCAGTTTTCATAGAAGTCATTGGAAATAAAGTATGTTTCAATTAACGGAATGGAAAATGGGGCACTAGCACAAACCTGATATTCAAAAGGGAATTTATTTTTAATCTTGAACCTCTGAGTGCTTTTTTCAGTTCCAACATATTTAAGCATTTTTAATTAAATATTATACTGTTATTTAAATTTATAATATTTAATTGTCACCTAAACAGAGTGACAACGTTTTTAGGTGACAGATTGAATAGCCACATAAATATGTTAAACAGTGATATAACGTTGCAAGCAGTAATCGTAAGACCGGCTGATGATATATTAAAATTTCAGAATATTTATTAAATTGAATGGAATTTTGGCTTCATAAAGACGCTCAGCATGGATTCATTTTATAAATAAAGATTACATTTCTAACTAATTATCGACAATATATACTAGAAGTGCTTAGTTAATTACGTGAAAGTAATTATTTAAAGTTCTCATTTGTTAGAAAACCTAGTCTACAATTAAAAAATACGATTAAGATCCCTTTAATTCTACTTAACTATTATTTTAGATGTTACATATATATATATATATGCTATAAAATAGTATATTTAATACCAAATAATATATTTAATAAAGTTTTTTATCTACAGAGATGATTGTGCTCCGGAAAAAATCCGGATTTCTGAATTTTTCACTGATTGCGATCTGGAAGTTTCCGGAAATCAATGGTCCAAAAGTTTCAAGAAATCATCGATCACATTAAAATATAAAAAATTAATTTAAAAATATTAGAACTAGAATTTATACTTGGAATGTTTCATTTGTAAATAATTTTTTTCCGGTAGAATAATAAATGTGATTAGAGATAAAGGTGAACTTATAAATAATTATTTATTTAAATTATGCTTCATATATTTTCATTAGAGTTTCATGTTTTGAAAATATCAATGATTTAAATTTATAAAGTCATAAATTTTTTAAAAGGCGTCATTAATGATTTTACTCAAGAAAGTTTCAGGACTTTTGAGTTGGGCTCACAATCACCCCTGTGTCTATTAAATTAGATATTTATTAAGGGTAGTTTAAATGCTTAAAAGTTAAGAAGTGAAAAACAAGGGCATTAGGTAGGTAAAAAGGGATATTTGTACTTTAAAATGCCACGATACACACCTGATAGTCGTATCATTGAAGATTAATTAAATTAAAATTAATTAATTTAAAATAAATTAATTAATTTTAAATTAAAATAAAATGTAGAACAAAATGGTTTACTTATAAAACAACACCTTCTATCCAGAACTTCTATTGAACTCTGTTCTATTTCAAATTTTACCATCACTTTTCATCTCATTCATAATTTGAAGAAACAAAATAACTTCAAGGAATGATCTTTTTATATGTGCTGTTGTTGAACGTCATAGTTGATTTTTTCTTAGATTTATTTCACAAAAAGAATTACACATCTAGAGGCTGTATAATAGTTTCCTGAATAACCTTAATTTTAAATTCTTAATCGGAAAAGTTGAAGGGAAAATTTTCATACTTTAGTTCCACCTTATTGCACAGTCCCCCAAATTAAGTCACTAAATTAGATAAAATTGACTAAATTGGACCAAAGAAGAAACTAAGAAAATAAAATTATAGTGAACTCAAAGTTTTGAGCATAATGAATAAAATAAAGTTGAGATGTCTTTTTTTCTTTTTTGTGAACTTTTTTGTTTCTGCTTTTCTTGCTTTCTTAAACGCTTTTTTTTTCCTGGTACCAATCGCATAATTTTTTCCAGCAATAATGCATAACAATAGATTTCTTCAAAAATATTTCATATTTTCAACTCAAACACCCCTTTATAATATGTATTACTTTATTTATTAGATGTCATAACTGTATGATTTAGAATTTATTACAAAAACTAAAAGTTTTGCAACATTTGCTTAAATAATGGTAAAAAGCTCTGACCTCAATCTAAAGAATTTTCATCATAGAAAATTTTTCAACTGGAGCTATTCAATTTTGTTACAAAGAGACTCTATTGTTTATATTACAAACTGAATTCTACATATAAAGTACAGTGCATTTTATTTATAACGTGATTATTAAAATAACTCAAACTTCAATAGGAATAGAAATGAAAAATGGAGATAGTGAGGAAGTTGAAATCAGAGGCTGCACTATTTGGGCTGTTGAGGTAATATTTTCTTTTTCAAAGGAATTTCCAATTAATGTTGATATATTTGAGTTTTTGTCAATAAATTTCATTGTACATACTTTTAACATTGCTACAGCAAAACGGTTTTTATTTCTCGTATGCAGTTATGCATAGCAGTTATTATTGTTTTTGAAAGTTGTGAATATGGATACATAAAATATTAATTAGATTTATTTTTCTCTACTTCTATTTCTTTTTTCTTCTGCTCAAAATTTTTTTTTTTTTTGAAAAGAAAGTTACAGAAAAAAAATCGGCTTTCTAGATCCATAATAAATGCTGTTTTTTTATAATTTAATATTAAATCAGTTATTCTTGTGTAATAAAAATACCATATTATCTTAAAATATTAGAGGCTAAGTCTATGCATAATATTTTGCAACTAAACAAAATTATGTTTTGTGCACATTGTCTTCTTTAATAAAATCAACTTTCTTAACAGAAAAATTTATTTTAATTTCCATTTCTTATAGTATATATATAAATTTAAATTTTGTAATTTTTAAATAAATAGTTGAACTAGTTTGATCAACAGTTTGTTGATCAAAGCTGAATATTTTGTGTCTTTATTTTTCAAATAAAAATGTTAAAAAAACAACTTATTGTTTTTAATGCCGAGTTTTTTAGGAATTTCAGGAATAAATAATTGCAATATATGCGAACCTGGGATAACTCAGGGTAATTAGAAAAGCAGTTGAGGAACCTCTGCCCTCACCACCTTCGATTATTGGTTAAATTTTTGATTTGGGTTTTCTTGATTTTTTTTTTTCGCATTTGTTTTCTACCTTTCTAAAAAATCGTGAGAAATGAAAGTTTCGCTTTATTAGATAAAGAAATGTAGCACTTGATAATTTATGAAACTTTTATTCATTTTTCCTCAAAATATTAAAGTAATAAAGTTATGTGAGTTTTGGTTTTGACTAAGTGATTTAAAACTACACATTTCTCAGTTTTTTTATTTTTTAAAATTTAATTTTATTACACTTTAATTTGATGAAAATCTGTTTGGATTACTCTAAAATATTCTTTTAACATTAATTGCACAAAAACAATGATAATAAGCTATGCATTTTTCCTCAAAATATTAAAGTAATAAAGTTATGTGACTTGTGGTTTTGAGTAAATGATTTAAAACTACTCATTTGTTAGTTTCTTTATTTTTTAAAATTTAATTTTATTACACTTTAATTTAATGATAATCTGTTTGAATGACTCTAAAAAATTCTTTTAACGTTAACTGCACAAAAACAATGATACTAAACAATGCATTTTTCCTCAAAATATTAAAGTAATTAAATTATGTAACTTGCGGTTTTGAGTAAATGATTTAAAATCACTCATTTGTCAGTTTTTTTTTAAATTTAATTTTATTACACTTTAATTTGATGAAAATCTATTTGGATGACTTTAAAAAATTCTTTTAACTTTAATTGCACGAAAACAATGATACTTATCGAAAATCTAAAAACAGACCTTTCAAAACCTGCAGAATTGTGTTGAGATAATTTTGTTTGAAAACATTTATATATATAGAAAATTTAAAATACTGCCCATTTTATATCTGAATTTCTGATTGGATGGCAAGCTTTTAATTTACGTATACTGACTTGAGTTAAATTTCACTATTGTTTTTTTTTGTTGCTAAAATTAAGTAAAGAGGATTAAAAGCATATTTAGAATTTTCGTTGTCTCCTCCACACTTTCGATGGGTGAGTTCGGTTAAGCAGAAAAAGTCATTTGAAACAATTATTTCCATTCAAAATTAAAAACAAAATTATTATTTTATTTTTCAGCTTATCCTTCAGAGAATAAAAAAGTTGGAAGTTGAAGGAAAAGATATTCTCTTCAATTCTATATTGATTGATCACTACTTGTGGGAACACAGACGGAAACATGCTGAAGAAATGAGTTCAACTCCATTTCACAGAGTTCGATGCATCTATTACTGACTGTATTATAATTAAAGATTGTACCAAAAATTTCAGTTGATGAGCACACATATATTTTGAATCACGTAATGAAAAAATTATTATTCTCCAAAAAAAGATATTTGATATTTTTATACCTTAATTTTTTGTTTAATTAAATTTGTTTACAACTATGCAGTTTCATTAAATTTACATTGTATAAAATAAAATAAAAGATTATAAATACCTGAATGTCTCTTCATTGTGCTTGTTTTGTACTATAATTTTAATTAATTTCTGTTAAGTTTAAGATAGGGCGCACCTAAATCTATGTACGTCGCTGCTCTTATGCAGCTAAAAATTGTATTTGAGTTGAAAACAAAGCTGTTTTCATCTAAAACTTTAGAATTGCGAATAAATTACTGCAATATCTCGAAGTAATGAAATAGGTTGAACTAAATTAGCCGATTTTAGCTGATTTCGTTATGTAGCGAAAAGTAGTTACCTAAATGCTAATATCTCATAACACTCGCAACAATGTATGCATTTCAATAATTTTTTGCTGATTCAAAAGATCATTAGTTTTATTGTGCTACAATTCTTTTTTAAAAAAAATAGTTTTCACGTATCAGTTCTTAATAGTTGAAATGCACCTCTCACTGGAAAATTTATTACAAAAATTTTTGTTTCAGGAAATTTAAATATTGATTGAGTAAAAACAAAGAGCGTTTTAAAATTTTTTGGGTTAAAATAATTTAAGCAACATTTGAAACTGTTTAGACAGTCTAAGTTTGAGAAAAAAAATAAAATTCATTTTTGGAAGGAGATGGATCCTGCCATATATTTTATTGATAATAATTAAACTAAGGACTAACAAAACTAATTTAAGTTTCTTACAACAAATTCTAAAATAAACTATGTCAACTACAAAGTAAGTGCTTATTAAAGATTGTTTAAAATTTCTTATAAATTTTGTAAATTAAGTTACTAAGCAAAATTAATAACGCTTTATTAATATTTCCAAACATTTGACGACATTTCATCCTTACAAGGGGCCCCTAATTCAAGTGCCCCCTTGGGACTCAAACTATCAGTCCGACCCTGACTATACACTATTTGAAGTCATTTTTATGCATATTTGTTATGTTCTAAAACGTGTTAATTTATATTCTGAAAGATATATTTTCACCTTTAGAAAGATATATTAAAGACTTTTTCAGTTAGCGAAATAGCAAAGTTAAATAACCTTATAGTCAAACTATCTTGTTCAATACCAAAGCAATCCACTTATCAGACGTGGATAAGAATTGACATTTTCCTTTTTACATAAACTCCAACTCTTTTTGATTTGAACTTGAAATAGTTAAGAAACTGTAATAAGTTTTTATTTCTATTATAAGTATATATAAGTCTATTTAGTTTTTATTTCTCTGATAAACTATAAAAATAGTATACTATTTGAATAGCTTTGCCCCTGTGGCAGAATTTTTTTGGGCTTTCTGCAACAAACTTCCCTATCTCTAATATACATTTTGCCTTAAGATACTTTTAATTATAACAATTACTAATTTAAAATAACAGAAATGTTGTGTTTACAGAAGAAATTATAGTATAAAAAATTTTAATTGTAAAAATGTTTCTTTTAATTCTAATAAAATAGGCGATATTCTCACATTTTATAAGCGGAAAAATGCACTAATTATTTCCTCATCACGCGAATAGGACTCCTTGAAAAAGAGATACTCGAATAAGTGTATGTAAAATATGGTGCTCTTAAAAGAAAAAAATAATGAAAGAAAGATCATCATTTCTAGAGCAAACTATCCTTTAAACTTTCGCGATTTCCGATTTTTTAAAATTTTATATGTAATATAAAATTTTAAAAAATCGGAATTTGAAATTCTAGTTGAAGCCAGTCATTACCGATTTTTAAAAAAATCTCAAATGTGAATAGAAAAATCATGTTTATTTCTTTCTTCTCTGATGCACAAAGACATTGATGAAAAAAATTCTGCAAAAAAAAAAAATCGCAAAGTTACGCAGAAAGAAAAACCAAAATTTTTCCCTTCCCAAATTAAAAATCTTGATGCAAAAACTGTGTAACATTCTGCGACAATGCCGCCGTGATTCTGCCACGGGGTCCATAAGAATACCAAAAATGATGCTAAAATAATTACTAAGATAAGTTTTGGCAACTTCTGAGAAATGACTGGAGAGAAACTAAAAAAACAATTTCAGAAAGGACCAACTCGAAGGGATAGAACTTGTAGGCATACCAGGACCAAACTCAACATATTTTTTTTGTAACTTTTACAAGTTTAAACATCATTTGACACTATGGCAATTGTAGGCACCAACCAATGAATGGTTGTCTGAATGTGAACAATAACAAGCTTTCTAAAACTGGAAGAAATTTAGAAAACTTCCAGTGTAATCCTCTGTACATTTTGCTTATGAGGCAATGCGTGGACAGGCTTAAAATTTTAGAAGTTTTATAATTGTGATTTGAATTTTTGCATACTTTTACCATTCATAAGAGTTTTCTGTAATTTATAAATTCTAACAGGTCGTGAGCTTAAAGCAAATTTAAGAAAGTTAATATTACAACATAAATTAAGTGTAAGGTTTTAAATTTTATCTCTTATTTGGGTAAAATAGAACCATTTGTTATTTTTTTGGTATACATCATAATAAGCTTGCAGTCTCCCAAATTGGTTTGCTGTCTGTTTCATTGAAAAAATCTGTTAAATTGAGCACACAACTTTTATAATAATGTTGGATGACACATTTTTTCAAGCTTAGGCGAAAAAATCAATTAGAAGCAGTAACCCGGAAATCTTGTGTCGAATTTTAACACCCAGCGCCATCTGTGCTTATCTTTACAAGATCAACCATCCGTACAGAGATATCTCAAAGTTCACTCTAAGTGGTGAATTTTTTTGAATTTTTCTTACTAGCAATTGCTCGCTTTACTCAAAAACTTGGGGATTAATTTAAAGCAGTCACTGATCCAAAAAATTTCCCTTGAAAATTTAACAACATAATTAAAAAGAAGAAGATATATATCAAATCATAGATGGTCTGGATATGTGACAATGTTTTTCATTTCTTACATTAAGAGTATATAATGAAAAGAATATAAAATAATTCACCACAACTACAGTATTTATCTTTTTATTAAGAAACAACATTTTTATTGCAAACTGTGCAGTAGATTCTCTACATTGCAATTCCTTATTCCTTCCAATTAGGATAATATTCTTTATAATCATATTCTCTAAATGGAACTTCATGAGTCAAAAGACCATAGAACTTAGCTTTCACCACAGCCACTTCTAACTGCAAAAGTCTTTTTTGGCAAATATGAGTTTTACGAGAATCTATTATCTCACCAGTTTGTGGGTGGATAAATTGTTTCAAAAGATCGACGTTGGTGTAATCAAGAACAAGATATTCATCTCTACATATGGGGCATGGGTTGCCAGTTGCTAAAACACCGCCCCTTATACAAGTTTTACGCGTTTTTCTGGGAGTAAATGGGCCTTTGAAATTTCGACGATACTTAACCCAAACAGGCTCATCTCCGTATGTTTCTTTGTAGGCAGAACTTTTTAAATATCGAATACTAGTCTCTGGCGAAATTTTTTTTGTTCTGTCCTTCGCTGGATCAATTGCAGGCTTCTTATCATCAGACTCTTCCACAGGTTCTGATTCGGAAAAATTTGCAGATGTTGTTGTAAAGTATCTTTCAGAATATTTAGAGTGTTGTAGAAGCTCGTACGTTAAAGTTTTTTGATGTGCATAGCTATTTGATAACAGGGGCTGGCAATAATATGTATGGGAAAGTCTTGCTAAGTTACGAACACTTTCAATATTTCGTAATAAAGAATTGGTTCGGTTTAAAAGTGTTTTAAACATTTTGAAAGTAAAAATATGCACTTAAAACTTTACAAAAGTTTGTTTATTTATCAATCGAACTCTGCGATAGAGCAATGTCAACTGCCAATTTCTGTCCAATTTCAGACTAAATAATTCTCATAAATTAAAACTTTCTTCAATATATCTCAAAATGAGAATCCTGAGCGATTTTTAATAAATTTTTATATCATATGTTAGCAATTTAAATTCATAATTTTCCATTATTAATCTGCAAAATGCCCCGGAAGTCATCTCATATGAAATTATTTCCTTTACAACTCAACTCGAATATTTTATATTCGAAATTTCAGTTTTCATTTTGTTTTAATGTTTATTTGGAAATCAGCTGCGTTTCTTGTTATATTCTTCTACAAACTGAATATTTTTGTTTAGTAATTTATATAAAATTTGTGAATTTTGAATCATAATTCTTTATTTTATTAATTTATGGATCTAGATGCTGATAAGTTTTTAAGGAGAGCATTCAAACGAATCGATGATGCCAAGATCAGAGCAAGGCCAGGTTGTCTTTTGTATTTTAGCGTTATTGCGCAACATTGCTTGTTAAATTGTTTGATCATTGTTTTAATTATATAATTTATTTTTTATGTTGTTTTTATAGTTAAGTGTTATTATTTTATTTTCATGCAAACGTTCCATTGAAGCTCTTCCTGTCATTACACCGGTCAGTGACCGATAGTTGAAAATAAGTGTTGTTAAGAACGTATACTTTATTTAACTAAACATAATTTTTTCTATAGTTTGTTATTCATTTAGCGTGACTATCAATAAAATTTCGACTCATTAAAAAATTCATACGTGTTTTTCAAAAGTTCTTCATTTATGGAACTATTTCAAATTTAAAAAGTTTAGAAAAATTTTTCTAGAAATTTATATGTTGATTTTAGTTTAAACCCACGAGCGTACTAACTTGGCTAACGAGAATTTCTTTTTGAAATTTTGAATTATTACAAAGTTTATATGTTAAAATTATTTTTAAAATTGTTTAATTGTGCTAAATTTAAGTTTTAATTTTTTATGTTTTTGAAATATTCTTAATTTTGACTAAACAACATACATCCTGCCAATATATTGGCTTTAAAATGGTGCATAATCAGCAGACAAGATAAACTGTTTGAGTTGGCAGGGGTCTGTGTAGAAGAAATTTACCTACCCTTCACAAATATCTTTTCATAAAAAGGGACCCTTCACAAAATAATTGATTTTTTAATGGGACCTTGCACAAATTTGTTTATCTTCATTATTGTTTTGTTAAACAAATAAACTCATCCCGGAGGGGAAGGGGACAAACTAAGTTTAAGTTTCCCTAAGTTCAGATTCCAAATGTCGTATTCTAAGAAAATATTTCGACTTTAACAAACATCGTGTGCACATTCTTATTAATATTTAAAAAAAAAATATTTTAAATAAGTAATTGATCAATTTATATTTATTCATAAAATTAATTAGTAATATGTAAATGAAAATTATTTTCTGGCAATTTTTTAAATAAAATAAAAATATTATAAATTTAAGAATTGTTTAAGTTTACTTAATGCGTAACACATTAAAAGTGATACATTACCAGGGGTCTGTCCGGGCCTCATTTATTACCGTTTAGCGGTAATAAATTTGGCGGACCTTCACAAATTCTACTTTAGGAAAAACGGTAGTTTCACAAAATAAATTTTCTTAAAATTTTCTTTTTGTATCTCGTTGGAAACGATAAATCCATATTTTTGTCTTGGTTTTTTAATATAATTTTTAATTTTCACAAATTATGTCTAAATTTTCACAAAATAGGTACCTCTCAGAAAAACCTAAAGAGACCCCTGATTACTAAGTTGTATTATATGTCAGTTGAAATTATTAAAAATGTGAGTTATTTTGTTTCCATTATTCGTCCGAAATGAATATTCTGTGTTGAGCGGAATAGGCTAAATACCAAGTAACAGGACCCTATTTGCACAAATTCACAAAAGCAGGACCCTGGTTGAAAGAATGTGACTTTACGCTTATTTTATATTCACAAATTATGAATAGTTTTTTCGCAATTTTACATAAACTGGACCATTCACAAAATGTTTGGACAGACCCCTGGTTGGTGCAATTCAAAAAATCAGACTATGATTAAAATTTAAATACTGTGAAAAAGTTGTTTAGGGGAGATTTCTGTGTCGTGATCTGTGAAAGAATAATTGACAAGTCTTGGCAGTGACCCTCAAGAATCTTAAAAAAAAAGAAAAAAACAATCACAAAAAGGGACCAACATGAAAGGTATAACTTGTGACCAACCCTGGTTAAATAGTTTTTTATTTTTTCCTGTTTTAAATCAATTTAGAACCTGCTTAAAACCAATTTAATTAGTTAGGGGTGGCAGATCACAACATGGAAATATCCCAATCCTGTATCTGGCATTGCCTATATTTCGGCAAGTCTATAAAATAATTTTTTCTGAGTAACAATTATAATTTATTGGTACCAACAAGTTTCTGATGCATATAATATAATAGAAAATAAAAAATTTTCTGTGTATAAAAAAGCATAAAAACTTCTCAAAACATAAAAACAAATTTTTACTTGTATGACTGTATAAGTTCTTAGGGCATCATTATCTTACTGGATATTTTAAGGGTGCTTAAGTTGTCACCACTTCATGCACCACATTATTAGCCATATTCATCAATGATCCAATCAATTTACAATTAACAACCAGTTGATATCAAGCATAGTATTGATGTTTATAGATGTCATCCTGTGTCTTTTTGCCAAATTAACACATTATTTGTGGTGAGATTTAAGTATTGTGATCTATGGCAGAGTAATTGTCAAGTCTTCGCAACTTCCAGGCAGGAACCAGCGAGAAACTGGAAAAAAAGGGGGAAAAAATGACAAAAAGATAATCAAACTTAAAGGGTATAACTCGTAGCTATCCACAGGCAACATCTTGTTTTTTTGTAAAATTTTTTCCATTTAAAATCAATTTGGCGCCTTTGCGATCGTAGTTGGCGTAGCAGATCACTTTACAGAAATATCCTTTTATTTGTGATGATCCATATACTATATTTAAAAATAAGTGCACGTTGATTTGCTGCTAATTTAAATTTAAATTCTTGATCGAAAAAAAAAATTACAAGTGAATTAAAAACTACAACATATGTGTAATTAATTTTTTTTTCTAATTTGTAATAAATTGAAACTGATTTGTCTATTGATGCTGCAATGGTTTTAGAATTTGTATGGGTTCTGAAATGCTAAAAAAAATTCTAAATTTTACTATTTCTTGAGCTCATTAAATATTTTATATTTTTGAATTTTTAACTAAGATGAAAATGATATCTCCATTTAAAATTCAACCCTAATTTTATAGTCAATATTTAGGAAGGGTGGATATGGATGTGTAATTTCAAATTATCTTCTAATTTATTCAATTCTTATGTCAGATTTAGAGATTGAATTTAATTAATTATCTTTATATCCTTTAAACTTTTCAGAAATGTTGTATATCTTATAGAAAACATTTTGCAGTACTGCAAAATGTTTTTTTATGCGTTGAAAATATAATGCTCAAATGTGTTAAGTTTGAATTTTTATCCCATTATGGTTTTTTGCTAGAGTCTACACAGCGTGTTTTATAAATATTCTCAAATTTAAATCTATATATATNCTTTAATGAAAGATTCTGCGTGTCTTCGTATTTATGTACAGTATGTTAATTTTTTTTAAAAGTAAAACTAATATAATTTAAAAATGTATAATTTTGTTTTTCAGAATTAAACGATAAAGAAGGGAATGGATGGACTAAATTAAATTATGCAGAAAAGTTTGAACTTGATTTAAATGCTGTAAGAGCTAAAGATAATGTTGAACGAATTCATGTGAAAGATGTATCCCCGGATGTATTTATTGAAAAATATGAGAAAATATACAAGCCCGTTGTCATTACTGGAAGCACAGACGAATGGAAGGCTCGATACAAATGGAATTTACCTGTAAATGTTTATAAATTTTGTTAAATTTCATTGTATTATTGTTACTTTTAAAATTTCAGTAGAATATGAAATAATGTTATATTCATATTTATCTATTTTTTTACCCTATGCATAGTATTGTTTTAGTTGGTACAAAAGAAGCATGTTTATTTACAATTATAAAATTAGCTTAATTGTTTCACAAAATTTTTAGTGACTTTTTATTATGTTTTAAAAACAAATTGAACACGTTTGATTAGTGTGTTGTAAATATGTTTAGCTTAATATATTATTATTAAAAATTTAATTTTAAAATATATATATATTTTTTTGCATGTGCCAAATAAAATACTGTAATGCCACAACTGGTTAAGGTACTGGGCTGCCATTGCATGGTAGCCAGGTTCTATCTAGCTTGAAGCAAACGCACCTTCACATTGATGGGTGTTAGCTTGCTGAGGTGTAATGCTGACCACATTGCTACCTCCATGTCTTTGACCCCCATGTTCAAAGTTATCCAAAACCCCTGTGGCAGAATTTTTTTGGGCTTTCTATGACATATCTCTCTAATAATATCTTCCTGCGAGAAACTTATATAAAAAAAAAGCAAATATACATGTTACTAATAACAGAAGTGTCAACTTAAAAACAAAAAAATTGTTTTAAATAAAATAATTATTTTAACTGAATATGAAATTTTCTTTTAATTCTAATATTATGGGTGGTATCCTTGCATTTTGTAGGGGAATAACACACTAATTATTTCCTTTTTTGCATTTTGTAATTTATCATCACATTAAATAAATCATGAAATCCATAGCAGTAACTATTAAAAAAAAGATCGAAGGTGAAATAACGCGAATTGGACTCTTTATAAAGGAGTTAAGCCGACCGGCCTGTGTAAGGGGCAGGGAATTGTCCTTGCATCAGAAAGGTTCTGGGTTCGAATCCCGGGCAAGGCATGGATGTTTCTTTCTCTCTATCTGTGTTCTATGTCCTTCTCCTTTGTGTGTGAATGAGTGAATGTGTCCCGCCCTATAAATGGGTTGTGTTAGAGCATAGATTCTCAACCTTTTTAACGTTGCCGCCCCCTTAATAAGCAAAAAACATATCAACGCCCCCCTTTGTGATAATCCAGTTATTTANGGGGGGGGGGGGGGGGGGGGTGCTGAGTTATAAGATGCATTTTTAGGCAATTTTTTAAGTGTTAAATTTGCATGTTTTTCTTTTTAAAAAATTAATGTGTACGTTAACTCTATAATTTTCTCCAGGCAGGTAATCGCAGTCTATTTGTCATAATAAAAATAAATACGGTAATGAAAAAAAAATGTTCAACAAAGAAAACTATGCTTGAAAAGAGTCACTAGTTCTTAATTAGATAATTAAAAAAACACCCAAAAATAAAAGTAGTATTAACGAAACAATCAAGTTACTATGACAGGGGAATGATTGTACTTGATGGTTCATAGCCAATTTCTTAACGTTCGGTTCAATATTTTTACTGAGGTGAAGACGCAAGTCCCCTCGTTACAGGATTTCGAGTCCATTTCTCCTTTTTGTGACTTGATCCATAACAGCACTGAATCCACGTTCGACGAAGTATCTCGAAGGGAAGGATATTAAAAGTAATTTTGAAAATAAGAATGAATTTTTAAAAGAATTTTGACAGTCCAGAGTAGAGGCGACTGATGTTACCTTGAAGCCAAAATTCTGTGAGTTATCACCATTTCAAAGCATTATTAGTTGAAAGTTTGCCCGATTCCTCCTGAATCTGAACCTCTTCTGTTTCAATATTTAAAAAAAGGGTTAATAACCCATTGAAGGAAACAGAACACAACACATTTATAACGGTCAGAAAAGTCCATGTGTAAAGAATCAAGGTGTTAACTATATTCTTGTGTATCATCAGAGGAAATTTCGCCATTCTTTTCAAGATACGATAAGATTTGAAATTGGTTGAACTCATTCCTACCAAATTTTTGCTTCCGCAAAATAAGTTTTTTTAGAAATGTAGAAATAACTGATTTCGTAGGGATCAAACTGAGTTTATCACCTTGAATTTGCAAATTAACACCATTAAATTTTGCAAATAAATCCACCAGCGTCTATCTTAAATTCTAGCAATCTGTCTCTCAGAGCTACATTCTGTCTTCGAGAAACTCAAGCACAGAGTGGAAAAGATTCAAAAACCCATTGAGACAAGGCTCTTTTGGAAAGCCAGCGAATCACGGTGTAGTAGCAAGCGATATTCTTCATAGTTTTTCTAAGACAGCTGTCTGAGTAATCAATCTTTGAGAACATTACTGCGAATTTTGTTCGCAGCAGATATAACATATTGCAATGACTGATGCAAACGGTCGCTGAGGTTTTTTCTTACTAAATACTGTCTGTGAATCACGCAGTGAACTGCTAAAATATCTGGTACCACCCTCTTCAAAACGGCGAAAAACCCACCATGTCGACCCACTATTGCAAGGGATATTTTTGATTAAATCGGATGAGGCTGGATAGTGTAAAACTGTTCCTAAAACTTCCTTAACAGCGGCAGTATCAATTCTTTGCCGATGGTATGACATTTCCCAGATTTAGCAATTAATTTTGATATATTATAAGAACTTATCAAACCATCATCGCATTTTTGTGATTAGGTTGTTAGTAAGCCAGAGGCCAAAGGTGCCTTCAGAAACTTGTCTTTGATGTTCGTGAAAAATGACAAATCTTTATTTTGTTTGTGAGAATGAGTATTTTGCAAATGCTTCTGCTAACGGGAAGGCTCCATTGTCTCATTATATTAAACTTTGTTATAAAATAAATTCATGGGTAGTTGAGAGTTCGACAGCGATTGAACAAATCTAAACTTCAAGTACGTGGCACTGTATGGAATATACTTCTTTACGTTAACCGACATTGTTGGTGGCAGCAAAATACGAATGAAAGAAAATCACCTGTTTTTTCAAATTAATAAATAATTTACGATTAAGAACTAATTCACAAACGTACCTGGCCACATAAACAATGAAAACGAATCGAAACTGGTAAAAGACTGCTAAGAAGCAAACTAAACCATCATAAGAAACACGGGTCAAATCGAATATTTTTACAAAAAGTGCGTGCACTTTATTTCTCCCCAAATGGCTTGAATGTAAGAGGCAAAAACTACTAACTCATGCGCTGTGCTGTGGTGATTCGGATCGGAGAATATGTGTTGCATAAGTTCGTTTTACTGCAGGTACTAATGTTGTATCCGATACTCTAAATTTATTATATTAATTTAATCTTTTTTTTCTTTATGATTAATTTTAGATTAATTTTATTTACTAAATGATTCTTAATTTAATAATTTTATTTGGGAGTATTAAAATTAAATTTGAATAACATAACCTGCTCATCGCCCCCTACCGCCCAGAACTTACCTAACGCCCCCCTGCCGCCCAAAACAAGTCCAACGCCCCTCAGCATACTCCCAACGCCCCCGTTGAGAAACACTGTGTTAGAGTGACGTGGGCGATGCTGCTCCACCGCCGTGGCTTTGCCACAGGTGCCCACTGGGTAGCGAAAAGAGAGTTGCCAGTTCTGGCACTTTCTGTGGCCAATGGACAATAGTTCCAAGTGCCCGCCATTAAAAAAATAAACAAAAAATAAAGGGGTTACTAAATGCGTGCTTTCATTTGGAGATTCGGTTGTTGTAATAAATAATATTGTATTAAAAATATCGGATTGTAAAAGCTATGTGGAAATCAGTAGTAATAACTGCATAAAAAAATAGGACAAAAATTTCTACAGAAAAAAACCCAAATTTTTTACATTATTATTTTTTATTTTTTCTTATTCTTAAATGGGAAAAGAAAAATAACAAGCATTTTTTTCCCACTCCGATGCTTGAGAAAGGCATCTTTTGAATATAATTGTGAGGAAAAGATAAAATCTTTGTTGTGATAAATAATATTGTATTAAAAATATCGGATTTTAAAAGCTATGTGCAAATCAGTAGTAATAACTGCATAAAAAAATAGGACAAAAATTTCTACAGAAAAAAACCCAAATTTTTTACATTATTATTCTTTATTTTTTCTTATTCTTAAATGGGAAAAGAAAAATAACAAGCATTTTTTTCCCACTCCGATGCTTGAGAAAGGCATCTTTTGAATATAATTGTGAGGAAAAGATAAAATCTTTCGAAAATTTCTGCAGAAACGCAAAAGTTTTTACTTCCCGAAGGAAAAATCTTTCTGCAAGAACTCTGTAATGTTTGTGACAATGTTGCTGTGTCACCATGATTCTGCAATGGGTCCAAGACCTCCTGGGCTATCAACTGCGTGTTTCAAGGGTGTAAGAATTTTAGTCATCCAAATCATTTGGGATCTAACTGTTTATATACTATACTGACATAAATAGAAGGACTGGAAAGAAAATAAGACTTGAGTTATTTCAAGTAACTATCTTTTGATTCTTCTATTCAAACACTAAGAAAAGAAAATTTAACTACTTTTTATTTGAATGATGCATGAAGATTCAATAAAATTAACTGTTAGCTTCTTAACAATATTTTAGTCTCTTAGAGTAAATGCTCATTCCATTCCCAACTTTTATTGTTGGCTTGTAGTTTGTTTAAAACAATTTTATTATCAGTTTAGTTATTTCAATTTTAATGTAGTTACTTTAAATATTCTCATATTACGAAATGAATTATGCACATTTAATAGAAATAAAAAATAATACAATAAAGCATGACCTAGTTCATTTACACGAAATGCAGACATTTCATGATCTGGTGAATTACTCCCTTACTATTAAAACAGTTTCAGTTAAAAAAGTAATTCAATTAAATACACTTTTGTTAAAAACTAAAATAAAAGACATTTTACTGTTAAGCAGATGTTACAATTCATAAGGAAAGAGATTTGATTGTTGATTTAAAAAAAGTTTAAATCATTGACTTTTTTTTAAAAAAAAAATGTAATAATAATTCTGTTAATTTTAATTGAAGCTTATCTTTAAAAGATTTATTTTGTGCTCTTCTATTTCAGCGCCTTGTTCGAAAATATCGGAATCAAAAATTTAAATGTGGTGAAGACAATGAAGGTTACAGTGTGAAACTAAAGATGAAATATTTTATTTATTACATGGAGCATAACAAAGATGACAGTCCATTATATATATTTGACAGCAGTTTTGGAGAAGTATGTTTTAACTATTGATACTTTATGAGTAATTTTATTGAAAGTTCTTTGCTTATAATCAGATGTAGTTAACTCGATATTTCCAATTAAAGGTTTTGTTGCTGAAAAGGAATACATTATCATTAAATAATTTGTTTTCAATTAGAGGGCAACTCTAGTCAATGCTAAAAATCTGTCTTCAAACATCAAATTTTACAAGAAGCTTGGAGTTCTTTTTTTTTTTGCAACAGAACACTGCATTTCTGCCTTGTTTATTTAGTAACCTTGCTTAACGAATTTTTTTTCCACATTTTCGTCATGTTTGTCATTTTATTGTTTTATTATTGGAAAATTAGAGTTAAAAACATTTAAAAAAAAGTTCGAAGGGTAGTTGGAAGTGGAATTTTTTTTGGAAATGGAATATTGAAGTTAGCTTACTTTTCTATTATGTATTTGGAAAAGGTAAACAAAGTTTTTAATGAAGTAGTCTTGGTATAATTTCGAGGTGATTAAAAAAAAAAAATTTGATACACCTGTCATAAGTAATAACTCTAATGTGTTTACTATAGTATCTTTTTTTATGTCTGTTTAACATCATTTTGTGTTTATATATTGCTATATTTTTATAAAACTTACAGCAGAAATATAAGAAAACATATTTAGCATTGTAAAATAATAGTTTGGTATTTTCTAATTATGCAATATACCTATGTAATAGACATTTATTTTTTTAATAATTGAGTTTTAGGTTCGGTCTTAAAGTTGAGCGTTACAGCCCAGTATATCATAAACTGTGGTTTTATTAAGATTAAGTGCTATTGCCTGGCATACCAGATCAACCTTACACTATTGCTTAAAAATAACTGTACAAGTTAACTTGGAATTTCATGTGGTTGCAATGTTTGATTCAGTTTAGGGCATCTAGTGATGCACAGAGATCTGATTTCGTAAAATATTGTTTGTACTTAATAATTCACATATTTGAGATCACTCCCTTGAAACACATAGAGTCTAATAGCCTGAAAATCCTATTATATCAAAAGTTATTCAGGGTTGTCTATTTTTTATTTTGCTCATTGTACGTGAAAGATAAATTAGTTGTTATAAAAATACTTATTAAATCTGTTTTTTTTAAAAAAAATTTTTTTTTTTTTTAAATTTCTTTCTTTCCTTTTTTTCTTGAAATTTTTTTTAAAAATTTCTTTTTATTTTTTATTCCTAATACAGTGGGGAACCGATTATCCGGAACGATCGGGACCATCGCCATTCTGGATAACTGATTTTTCCGGTTTTCTCAATCGCTACAAAAAGCCGTTTTTTTATTGTTGTTAAACCCAACTAAAAAAAAAAAATAAATATTTGGAAATAATCTTAAAAAGAAGAAAAAATGATGAAGTAATACACTAATGATTATTTCCAAAATGATGGTAAGGTAAACATCTTTCAAAAAAGAAAGAAAAATCCTAAAATCTTATCAGGAAAAAAAAGTTTATTTTTTTTTTAAAAAAATGGTGGGAAAATGTATCGAATTTTGTTTCGGTTTTTTGGTTTTCCGATTTCCGGATAACGGGTTCTGTACTGTACTAATTTTCACATTTCCTTGTAGCACCCTCGCAGAAAAAAGTTGCTAGACGATTATGATATTCCCAAGTTCTTCCGAGATGATCTTTTTAAATATGCTGGTGAAGAGAGGAGGCCACCTTATAGATGGTTTGTCATGGGATCTGCTAGATCTGGAACAGGAATTCATATTGATCCACTGGGCACCAGTGCTTGGAATTCTCTTATCGAAGGACATAAAAGGTATTTCCAATGTTCAATTAATATTTTTCAATAAATGTTAACATTTTCTCTTAAAATCATTGAATTAAAATAGCTGTGTTTTAAATTTGAACTTTTAGTAATTATAAACTTCAAATCATCCAGTATAATATTTATTATTACCTTGCTCAAATCCAATTTTTGGGCCCATCTAAGGTAACAGACTAATCACATGTGGTTCTGTACTTCAGTAAGAACTTAAAAATATATCCCACTAACTTTTATTTATTCTTTTTATTTATATTTTTACATTATTTTACAAAATGCTTGCAAGTTTATAATGTCCATTTTCACTTTATATGTTTCTATTTGTATTTTTCTTGAATTTTTGTGTTCTTTATTTAATGTATAAATTTTGCTTTGGCTGCATTAATACAGTAGGGAACCGATTATCCGGAACGATCGGGACCATCGCTATTCCGGATAACTGATTTTTCCGGTTTTCTGAATCGCTACAAAAAGCCGTTAGTTTATTGTTAAACTTAACAAAAAAAATGTTTTTTTGGAAATAATCTTAAAAAGAAGAAAAAACGATGAAGGAATACACTAATGATTATTTCCAAAATGATGGTAAGGTAAACATCTTTCGAAACAATAAAAAATCCTAAAATCTTAGGAGGAAAAAGAATTTTTTTTTTTAAAAAATGGCGAGAAAATTTACCGAATTTTGTTTCTGTTTTATGGTTTTCCGGTTTCATGAATTCCGGATAACAGGTTTTGTACTGTACAATATTAGGAGGCGCAATTTTTTCGGATATAATTGTGTGAGCTATGATGACATTATATCTTTACATTATTTTATTTTCTACTTTTATTAATTAATTGTTTTTATAATTCTTATAATATTTATTAATATAACTTATTGTTCTCAGAATAAATGTGATTTATTAATACACAACAGACACTGTATTTTGAAACTTAGTTTTGTTGGTATTATCATTTCTTTTTAACATTGTGTTGTGCTACAAGAAAGAGTAAGAAAAAGAACTTCCCCAGAATCTTGAATGAAATATCTAACCTTAGGTTATATATTTCCTTACCTATTACCTTCTATTATTTGTTTTTAGATTATATATATATATATATTTTTGCAGCTTTTTATTATTAGTGTCCATACATGTAAAGAATGATCAGTTATAACCTTTTCACTAAAAATACTGTTCTGTGTATAGTACTCAGAGATGATTGTGCTCTGGTAAAAATCCAAGGTCTGGAAGTTTCAAGAAATCATTGATCACATTTATTTCTAAAAATTCTTGTATATTTTATGTAGAGATATTAGAACTAGAATTTATACTTTTATTTTTTAAATATCTGTAATCTGTTTGTAAATATTTTTTCTTTTAGAATAATAAATGTGATTAGACATAAAAGTAAATTTATACATAATTATTCATTTAAGTTATGCTGCATATAATTTATTTAGAATTTCATGTTTTGAAAATATCAATGATTTAAATTTATAAAGACATTCATTTTTTGAAATGCCTCATTAATGATTTTACTCAAGAAATTTTCATGATTTTTGAGTTGGGCTCACAATCACCCCTGAGTATTGTAACATACGGCAGGAATTCTTTGCTTGTTGAAAATGTTATTTGTAATTTGTCATTAAGAGATTTTTTTTTTCATGAGTAACTAGGAAAAGAATTGTCTTAAATAAGTTTTTTTCTATTCCTAGGCAGACTTAAGACATGTAAAGAATTATTTTTCCAAATGTTTAATATGCTCTATCTCAAATATATTTTCTATTAATTTGTAGTTTTTTCTTTTTTTATGAAAAAATTTCTTTTAATAGTTTTGCAGTCAAAATTTGTTAATAATGCAGTTTGCTTTTTAAGGTGGTGCTTGTTTCCAACTCATACTCCTAAAGAGATGATCAAAGTTAGACCAGAAGAAGGTGGTAAACAAGGAGATGAAGCTGTTACTTGGTTCCAATACATATATCCTAGAACTCAACAACCTGATTGGCCACAAGACTGCAAGCCCGTAATAATATTTTTATTTACCCATGAATGAGTTTTTTTAAAAAAAATATAATTTGGTTTGCTTTTTTTAAACCAAGGGATCTTGAACTAGATGCAAAAAAATAATAATAACAAATAAATAAATAAAAAAAAAATTGCATATGTGAAGATGGGAATTTCCTGATTAGCAAATTTTTCACTGATAAAATACATTTCATCAATAAAGCCTTGCCCCCAATTTGCATCCAAAAATTTTTTATGTCCAGTTCCGAAAATCAATAAAATTTTTTTGATGTCTTATGATTGGAAAATAATTTCAGCAGATTATTTGATGAATCCTCATGGTTTTATCAGTGATTCATTACAGAAAAAAAATGGGAGAGAATTTCTCACTTTTTCTCAAAAACAGGGTGTGATTTCAAAAAGTTAAGTGAGATTTCTAAAAATTAAAAAAGCACGAATAGACTTGGAAAAAAATTATTTCTTTAATTATAATATATTTTTCACATCTTCTAATTGAATATTTTTGCTGCATCATCTTATGGAAAATGTTCTATATCTACTTTTTCATCGGCTATTATATTTATTTGGCTGAAAAATATCTGTATTTGTTTCGTTTTGACCGTTTCTACCGATTTTCATTTGTTCGATACGGAGTAAAAGATGTCGCCTTAACAAGGTATTTGTCCATCTTACATTCAAGTACAAAAGATTTAAACGTCTTACATGAAGAAACCTTACCTACGGTGAACACGTGGTTGCAGAGAAAGGGGTTCCGTAGTTCGGGAGAGTTGCTCTGCTGTTCGCACTGGTTCTGAACAATACTGATAAATAGGGAAGCTAGATAACAAGGACCGATATTCAAAATAATGAAAGATCAAGGAAGAAAAGTGAAACCAATTTTATTCAAAATGGCAAAAAAAGAATTTTTTCCAAAATTCGTGCATTTTGAAATTGATTAATAGAGTGCTCGAACTTCTCGCGTTAATCGTTTTTTATTGCGAGAAAAGAAAACATAGGCGAGATTCTCGCGCTGTAGAGAAAACACTGTTTTATATTTGATAATCTGCGAACCGTCGTGTCTCGGGGGATAGAGAGCTCACCTCCCAACGAGGTGACTCGTGTTCGAATCCGAGCGACCAATTCTTCCTAAAAGACAGAAGGCCTCATCACGGGTTGCCATAACCATGAAATATGATCCTTTAGTAGTCCAAATATAATGACATCTTTTTTATTTTCCTCTACTGTGCAGTTTATGTTCGTTACAGCGGACTTCACTCTTCTAGAAACTCAGTAGCCTGACTCACATTGACCACAGGGATGACTTAAAATATCTTCAGTGGTTAAGAGTCCCCTTGCCGCCAGTCTAACCCTGGGACGTTTTAATGGTTTCCTTCTCCATGTAATGCAAATGCAAGTTAGCTCCATCAAAAAGTCCTCCATGAAGGCAAATTTCTCTTAATAATAGATCTAGGAGTTCCCTTGTCTTATGCATTAGGTTCAAAATAACAAGGCTACGCAGTTGAACAAAATTGGTTTCAGAAACACAAAATTGAGTCGGTGATTATAAAATAACGACAACTATAAAATAAAATAGGTAGACAGGGAGTGTAGCATTTTTAAAAGGTGCTTAATTTTCTATCTTTTAAAATGCATGGTTTTCACAATTTTCTCTGCTGTATTTATCTGAAACTAGTTATTTTATCATGATTATGTAAAGTTTTTGAATTTCATTGATTTTATTTTATAAATTGAGAACTTTAAACGATAGAAAACAATTACTTTTATTTATGCACAGATCCTAATTATGATTTTGGAAAGTGATTAAAATATTTTTTGAGTGCTTAAAAAGTACTTTTTTAAAGCCCTTAAAGGTGCTTTTTTTATTTGGAGTTTGTAAAAAGTGCTTAATTTTCTATTTTTTAAAATGCATGATTTTCTCAGCAATATTTATCAGAAACTAGTTATTTTATCATGATTATGTAAAGTTTTTGAATTTCACTGATTTTATGTTTATAAATGATAACTTTAAACGATAGAAATTTTTTTTTTTTATTGCCGCACAGATCCTAATTATGTTTTTTTTTTTTAAATTGCTTTAAAAGTGCTTATTTTTTGTGTGAAAAATCTGTCTACGCACCCTGTGTGGATTATACGCAAGAAATTATGATAATGAGGCATTATCATGCCCCTGAGTGTTATTAATCCTGTTTTTTTTCTTAAACATTCAGCATTCCTCATGTTTTCATTTTCAATGGAAATCCAGGAAAATTTCACTATTAGAGATCAGGAGCAAATCCAGGAGCTTAATGCTTGGAGGATTAACAATAATATATAATATTTTTAACCTTTTAATAATCAACTTACTAACTATTCGATATTTTGAAAATTTCTTACCAATTTGGCAATTTTTTTTTTCCAGTTGGAACTTCTCCAAGGTCCTGGAGAGACTGTTTTTGTGCCTGGAGGATGGTGGCATGTTGTTGTAAACATGGATACCACCATTGCAGTGACTCAGAACTTTTGTAGTCTTACAAATTTTCCTATAGTGTGGCATAAAACTATTAGAGGAAGACCTAAACTCTCAAGAAAGTGGTATAAAATTTTAAGGGTAATTTTTGCTTTCATTTATTTCATTTCCCAGATTCCTTTGCATCAGGGTTTGTTGATTTAAATCAGCTTGATTTAAATCATGATATTAATCAACTGATTTATATATATATATATTGATTTAGAAAGTTAAAAAACAGTGTTTTAAATTATTGATACTTTTATCATTTTCTTTCTTTTGTTTTAAATTATTTTTTTTACAGCTTAACTTATCTATTTTAATATAGGATTAAAAATGAATATTTTAATATAGAAATACATAGATAAAATATTTATTTATTTTTTGATGAATGATTACATTATAAACACAATCTGTTACATTTATTTATTTTGCCATTTTAAAAACCAAGAGAAAAAAAAAACAATTTTAAATTGAAATTTTGTTTGCTAATTGAAATTTTGTCTTAATACTTTAAAGTATTCCTTAAATTCTCTATTTCATCTAGTCTTTAAATTTCAATCATGCATTTGTTTAAAAATGGTTGCTATGCATTCAAAGCTATGTATTATAATGAAAAATTGTTTTAGGAAGTTAGAGCTTCTAAAATATTGTTATAATATAGTTTTAATATTAATTTAATTTTGATCAAACATTTATAAAGTTTTTTAAATCATAAATCAAAGTTCTTACAGTGTAGTATTTGTATAAAACTCAAAAATAACCGATTTAAATTAAAAAAAAAAATTCAATTTCAATAAAAAAAAAATCATGAACCCTGTTTTGCATTGCCAACCTTCCAATGTAAAACTTTATTTATTCAGGAAAAAAGACCAGAGTTAGCTGCAATTGCTGACCGCATAGATGTAAATGCTAATACTGGTGTAGCTTCGGACAGTTCGAGTGGATCTAGTTCATCATCTTCATCAGATGAATCATCTGTTTGCTCTAGTTCTGAAAGTGATGATTCTGGTAAAGCTAGTATAACTGATCGCAAAAAGAAAAGGTGCTGTTCTCATATATTTTTCAGAGATAGTTTCTAATTTATATTTTATTAACTTTAAGCATTTTGATACTTTTCTTGCATTTGACTGTTGAAATTAGTAAAAACAATGTATGGCCATTATTATCTAGCTTTTGATGAATACAGTGGAGCATCGTTTATACGACATTTTAGTGTGGTCCCAAATCATTCCTATTCATTTTAATGTAAAAATATATCGTTTATACGCCGCACAGTATCGGTTATACGTCGGTTTTTAGATTTTGTTGATGTTTATTAAATTTTTTCTTGTGTATTTTAAAAAAAAAAGCGAAATTTGCCAACATGAATGATACAGAAAAGGGTGCCAACAAGAATGCTTGGATGACGACCGTAATTTTTACTAGATGACTGAAAAAACTAGACAATGTTATGAAGAGGCAAAAACGAAAAATTTTGCTATTCATCGACCAATGTCCAGCGCACCCATCGATACTAATTATTTTGGAAAATGTAAAAGCTCTCTTTTTTCCTGCAAATTGCACAAGTGCGCTTCAGCCATTAGATTTGGCCGTGATTAGAAATCTAAAATTGCATCATAGAAAGCAGTAAGTTCAACTCGCTATTCAAAGCATTGTAGAGACTAATAGCAAGAAAATATAATTAAAGGTAACATACATTCAAATTGCTCACTGCAATTTTTCTTCTTTGCTTATTTGTTTGTTTTGCTTTGTCTAATTTAGAAATTTATGTAAATCAACACGTTAAACATTAAAATTAACTGAAAACAGAGTTAGTTTCAGCTTTAGAAGTAAAAATCGATTATACGACGTTTTTTGGTGGTCCCTTCGGCGTCGTATAAACGATGCTCTACTGTAATTAAAATAATCTCTTACTCTTGACATTGTTGAATTTAAACTGTTTCTGAATGAGAGAGAGAAAGACTGTATTCATATTTTGTTACTAAAAGAATCTCTTAGACAACAGACAATGTATAAAAAGTAAAATGAATGCCCTAATTTTGTAAGTTTACTATGCGTCATATAATTAATTAAAATAGACTTACATTCAATGGTAATTCAAGTAAGTTTTGAATGAGTTGCTGCCAATTGATGATGCTATGCTAGAAGACTTACCAAACTGTGAAAACAAATTCGTCAAAAATTACTCTTTCATAAATGCACTTTTGCCTTGGTCTCCAAGAATCCCAGATTTTATCTCCTGCGATTTTTCCTGTGCATGTGCTTTCAGATCCAACAACCAGAGCTCGTATCATAGCTGCTGTTGCCAGCATTGTTACAAACATGCTGCTCAAAGTTTGACAGGAATTACCGTTCAAACTTGATGTATGCCGTATAACAAAACAAGCAATTATCGAACATTTGTGAGGAACATTAAAAATTCGCTTATTTTACCTCTGCTTGAATAAATTGATAAACAAAAAGAGCAAAATAGTTTGACAAATAATTTCGAAAACTTCTTTCTCTTTGCCTAACTGTCTACCTTACTGAAAAATCCATAGAGTACTAGATTTTCCTAGTTTTTCTCCATCTCCTGATTTTATCTAGAATTCTATTTTTAATTGAAACTTGAAAAGAAAAAAAGCTTTAAAATTTTTTTACTGTGCTTATTGTTTACATGCATACTATGCTAACTATCATTAATGAATTCTATATCATTTACTATTCAATGGTAAAATTTAAGTATGTAATGGACATAAATCGAAGTTTTCATATTGCAGTTCATTTATTGTTAACATAATCATTTGAAGTTCATTTACTATACTAAGTCAAATGGATTAAGGTTTTTAGTGTTATTGTTTATACAATTTGTGACAAATTTTACTGTTTATAACTTATGTTATTAAAACTTGGATTATTTGTTTTCATTCTATCTGACTTATATTTTTTGACAACACTATTGTGCTTACAGCTGTCGATATACAATTGTTTCAGATTCTCAGGTTTTAATAATTGAAAAATAAAAAAGTTGGTAAAGTGCTGATTATTTATATATGATTTGACTGAAACTTCATGTTTTGGCTTTAAAATACAAAATACCATTTTAGTAATAAATATGTTATAAAAATAGCACATATAATTATAACCTCTTAACTCTGTATGTTAATAATAATAAAAAAAATTGTTTCTTAATGCTTAATTTATTACTAAATTCTAATTTATGCTTAAATTTCTCTTCAGATTTTTTTTAAAGACATGAACTATTTTCCCTATAACATTAGTTCTATTCAAATAATTGTTTTATTGATTGATTATCTCTTCAATTCTAGAATGTCTCATTTAGTGTTTTAAAATTGAAGCGGTCAATGTTACATTTTTGCGGTCAATGATACATAGGGGGGGGGGTGTTACATTTTTACAAAAATGAGTTTTTTGTTGTTTTAAAAAAAATACTAATTATCAAATATCGAGTAGTTTTCTAGATTGCCCAAAAATGAAAATCCAACAATTTGTAAGCAATTATAACAATCTTTCCACAATTGACACAGTTTTTTTGTTTTTTCCTGAAAGTGCAGATTTGTAACATACCCCCTTTTAACAATGATCACTTCAATCGTATATTGATGCCAAGTGAGGAAATTAATTTAAATAAAGGAAAGAGAAAAAGTGTAGGATTGCTAAGACTATGTTACTTTTCTGTAGGCTCAAACTAGTTGCCTTTTTCACAGTTTCACTACTAAAATGATAGAATACATTAGAAATTTTGTGAATAAATGTGCTTTAAAATATAACAGAACCAACTTACTGTGAATGTTTAAAAAAACATTCTGTTCAAATATTTATTTGCTGATTAATCAGTTTTTCCCCCCATAACAGATTCATTTATCATATTTTTTTAAGAATATTAATTTTCAAGCGTTCTATTTTATTTTATTATTATTACCTAAAGTTACTTTAAAACTTCAGTGAAAATCTATTGCATTGCATGACTATTTACGTATATTTATTTTGCTTATGGTAGTTTAAAATACCAACATGAGCTTGATCATTGCATTATTATCAGTAGTGTAGTTTTATTAATATGTTGAGACTTTTCTATTTCTTCTTAAATAAATATCGTATTTAATTTGTAATAGATATTTATATTTTAGTATCCTTCAAATATTGCTTTTATAATTACAGTGTTCTCCCTGCCCTTTGATCCCTATAAATATGCTCTTTTTCTAGAAAAAAAAAAAATAATAATAATAATAAGCTACCATCCCTTATAAACATTGCCTTTTTATTCATATTTTTAAAAAAAGTAATTCACTGTTCCAATAAAAATTACATGCTGGTAAAATTCTGTTTAAAGGTTTAATTCTGATTATTCTCAGCTGGTTAAATTTTTATAAGTTTCTATCTTTTTAGGAGGGTGATATATTTTGATGAATAAATTTTTAAAGTGATTTTAAAATTATTATTTTTTTAAATAAATACCCTTTTTTTAGATGCAAATCTAAATGATTATTTTCTCATAATTTTAGTTTAAATTATAGAAAAAAATTCTTTTGACTTGTTTATTATTTAATCATTCTTTTAGTTGACTTTTTTCGAAAAAAATGTATGCTCACAAATTGTCTTTAAGCATGCTTTTAATTATTTTTCATAAGCTTTAAGTTTTTCTCCTATTTTGATAATGAGTGAGAATTACTTTTTGAAACTTACACATAAAATAGTGTAAGTGGATAATTTAAAAATTGTTAAGGATAAAATTCAGTTCATTTTGAGAAATTTTTATGGTGTTAAGTGAGTGATTTTTCAAAATGCTCTTTTCTGTTAAGGAAGCATCCTGCCCTTTTTTTTTATCCTCAATGATTTGCTGCTTTAAGTGCCTCTGAATATTTTATCCCTTTAAAATGTAGATTCTTTAATTATCTACCTGCATATTTTGTTTATTTCCACTAAATGATTCATTTTCCTTGCAAAAAAGTTTTTATTATTAATTTGCTGAAATATGTTTCAAAATTTTAAAGAAAACACCTCTTATTTAATTATTTATAAAACTATAAGTAATATACAGGGGTCAGTTAAAATTATGGAAATATTTCTAAACTAACTCTATGTAAACAATATTTCTTTTAGCATCAAATGTTTTGGATGACTTTACATGCCAAAATTGTTGCCACAATTTGAAAAAAATCACGCTTAAAATTTAAAATGGTGTTCTTTTCAACTATACAAAATTTGCAGACCAAAATAAGTGCATGGAGATAAAAGCTTTTGTTCTTTTCAATACTAATAATTTCAATAATTAAAAAAACGTTCTTATATAAATATCGCTATCGTATAACATGATTTCGGAATTGCTGGTATTAAAGCTAGAAATAAGTTAGTAACTTTCTCTCATTTTAGTTGATCCGAATTTTGAGTGGGTAAAAATGACATTTCTAAAAGCTTCAAGCATGAATCTTTCTAATTGTGTCAAAAATTTTGCCATGTAAAATCTTCCAAAGTATTTGCTGTGAAAAAAAAAAAGATTGTTTACATTGAGTTAGTATAGAAGCATTTTCATAATTTTGTGCAATCTCTCTATATCAATGCACAAAATCACTTATTTAGCATTCTAAACATTTAATATCAATTGTGCAATGTTTCCATTAAATTTTATCCTAAATTAAACCGTATTTTGGCTATAAAAGAATTAAAAAATGTTTGCTCTCCAAATAACAAATAGTAATAATTTATGCATAAAGTTAATTGAATAGAAATTTAATTTTAATTGTGTTTTTTTTTTCTTCATAAAATGTTTTTAGTAAATACCTAAATTAAACTGTATTTTGGCTATAAAAGTATTAAAAAAGGTTTGCTCTCCAAATAATAAATAGTAATATTTTCTGCATAAAGTTGATTGAATAGAAATTTAATCTTAATTGTGTTTTTTTTTTCTTCATAAAATTTTATAAGTAAATACCTAAATTAAACCGTATTTTGGCTATAAAAGTATTGAAAAATGTTTGCTCTCCAAATAATAAATAGTAATATTTTCTGCATAAAGTTGATTGAATAGAAATTTAGTCTTAATTGTGTTTTTTTTTCTTCATAAAATTTTATCATAAGTAAATAAAATTTTGTCTAAAAAACTATCAAAATGAAATATTTGCTCTTTGTCCAATAATCGCCAATAATTTGTGTATAAAATTGGTTTTTAAATATTTTTAGTAATTTTATTTGTTTTCAATTTTTTTTTGTTTTATTAATTTAAAGTAACATTTTATTTATTTCTCTTTATAGGAAACGATCTAATCATGAAAATGAGAATAAACGTTTTAGAAGATAACATTGGGACATACTAGCCTAAAAGAATAAAATCATTTTTATCATGGAATTTTTCTTTAAATCCACCAAAGTGTACTAAAAATATGAGAAAGTGCTTTGTTTGCATGTGCCTGCTTTATTCTTTTAACAAAACTCCATTGACTCATGACTTTAATGAAGCTGTTTAGTTTTATTTACAGTACTTTCAGTTATGCATGTTATAATTTTGTGTTCAGTTTTAAGGCATTATTTTACCTTTTACGTAGATATTCACAATTCATCAGTATTTATAAATGTACTTGACATTTAAACGGTTATGTATAAGTTAAATTTCCACATGCACTTAAGTAAATAGATACAAGGTTTTTATTTCAGTTTTTAGAGTTAATGATTTAAAATAATATTCTTTACATTTGCTTGTAAATAACAAATAATTTTTAATTTGGTTTTTTAAATGGGAAAAAACATATTGTTTTTATCCTGTTAGATTATTTTTTACTAATTTTATGTTTCTTTCTTCAGTTAAAGCTAAGCTTCATAATGTTGACATTTGTTAGTTAATTGCTTTAAACCTAGTTCTAACAGCACAGTTATAGAATTAGATAAAAAAAAAATTCATTTTTTCACATTGCAAAAGCACCGTTAAGTGAGCCAAAAGTATCAATTAAAAACCAACTTGCTCACAAAGTTGCTTTAAATTTTTGTACTTGATTTACTGGGTATCGTGTTATTTATTTTGTGATTAGTACACTATCTTAGGTGATATAGGAGATCAGCTATTGATATCTTTTTGAGAGAAAAATGTTTTTTAAACTTATTTTTTAAGAATGTTATTTTGGAAGGAAGTTATGACATCCCATAAATGAAATATTTTGACATATTTCATTATTCTAGTCTTCCAAAACTATGTATTTAATCATTTGTATAGAACCAACATTTAAGGAAAAATTGGAACAATTATTTTCAACAGAAATTTTTTTTTTCACTGTTTGATACTTAATTATGCTGAGCTGATTGTTGTGGCTTTAATAAATTTCATATGAATTTCTAAATTAGTAATTGCTATAAATTTTTGTTTGTCTCGCAGGTGTAAATTTTAAAGAAAGTCTTTGCATATACAGTAGGGAACCGATTATCCGGAATGACGGGACCATCGCTATTTCGGATAACTGATTTTTCCGGTTTTCTGAATCGCTACAAAAAGCCGTTTTTTTATTGTTAAACCCAACTAAAAAAAAAAAAAATTTGAAATAATCTTTAAAATAAGAAAAAACGATGAAGTAATACACTGATGATTATTTCCAAAATGATGGTAAGGTAAACATCTTTAAAAAAAGAAAGAAAGATTGTAAAATCTTATGAGGAAAATGTTTTTTTTTTTTTTTAAATGGCGAGAAAATTTATCGAATTTCGTTCCGGTTTTTTGATTTCCGGATAACGGGTTCTGTACTGTACTATGAATTTTTTTTCACTTTTGATGTTTAAAAAAATGTTTGTGGAATACATATGTTTTGATGAGAATTGTGTTTTAATATAATTTCTTAACGGAATATTAACTTGGAGGTTTACTTAAAATATTATTATATTGTATTACTTGAAAGAGCTTTACAGCTTGCTAGAGCAGCATAGAAGTTCAGCCAATCAGCTGTCATGAAATGACCGAGGCCCATCTGTGTTGGTGATTTTAAGCTCACCAATAATTGTATTGTTGGGTATTAGCTAGTCAAAGAAGTTTAAGTGGTGAGAAAAAATATTCACATCCCCAACATCTTATTGTTGGTAACAAAATTATTGAGCCTTAATCTCCGTAGCACCCATGGTGGAACATGTAATGTCATAGGAGTTTTTTTACATTTTGCTCTAAACTATTAAGTGCTAAAAAATTTATAATAAAAGTAAATGGTTTAAAATAAAAAAAATTCTGAGTATCCAGTTCAGTTTATACATCTTGATTTTAAAATTAAATGAAAAGTCTTTTGAAGTTCCAGAAAATTATAAATTGGAAAATTCAAAAAGAAAATATTTTTTGATTAACCAAGTGAAAAAGAAATTTTTTTTTTAGATAATTTAGGTCTGCACTATGAATATCATGTATGTATTTGTATGTCGATGAATGTTTTCGGTTTTGTTTTAGGTGATGGCCATTTTGTTTTGATCACTTATGAAAGTATTCCTAAGCATTGCCAAAAAATTATTCCTTGGCAGGATTTGTCTAACTGAAAAGTACAAAAAAAAAAATATATGATTTAAGCAATCCATTTATGTTAAAATTGTAGTACTAATGATCAATAATAAAAACATAACAGATGTGTGTTGACTTAATACGGGTACCTGCACTACTCTATGCAGGTTATTTAAGTGCTCTACAACAAAGCTTAGTACAAATCCGCAAGCTCAGTGTATTAACTTATTGTAATCAAGTATGTGTTTATCTTAGAAATGGGAATAAAATTTAAATAAATTATTATTCAAAAAAGAAAATTTTAATGCTAAAAAATTAATATTTTAAAAAAATGTTTAGTTGCAACTCATGAAAGATATGCATAAAAATAACTAAAATTAAAAGGAGTGTATTAACTTATGTACTTAAAATTTGGATTATTTATTGCTATGAGCTATGAAAGGAAAGTGTTAAATGTGCAATAAGTATGTAGAATAATTTGTTTTTGTTGTGTATGATGAAGGATGGTGTTAATTTTTGTTTACTGTTTCATTGATGTGATAATTTGTGTGTAATTTTTTTCTTGTAGTTGAAATTAAAATTGTTAAAAAAAATACATTTTTCTTTCTGTTACTTTTAAATAATTATCTTGATCTGTATGATTAAATATTAATTTAGTTATAGTTTTATTTAGCAGCCATGCTGTTAAGACTAAGAATCTATTTAAGATAAACTAAAACCAATGAAACAGTTTATCTAATAAGATAAACTGTTGTAGTTGAAATTAAAACTGTTAAAAAAATGCGATTAAATATTAATTTAATAACAGTTTTATTTAGCAGCCATGCTGTTAAGACTAAGAATCTATTTAAGATAAATTAAAACCCCCTTTCATATTAAATATAAAGAAAATGAGCTCTTAAATTGTTTGCATTTCTATGATTAAAATTACATAGAAGAAAGTGCATATTTTCATTTGAAATTTAAACTGTTCACAACTTCTTATTTATGTTTGGAAGATTTTAACCTTGTGTTAGAGAGCAAAAGAAGCTTTAAAGACAGAATGAAATTTTTTTAAGTACTTTATTAACCAAGGCATCAAATTTCAGAACTTGCTCAATCCCCTCTTTCAACTGAGAATATTTTTAAAAATTATTAGTGAAGAAAATGAAGCTTTATATTTATATATGTGTGATTTTTGAAAGCAATTTAACTTAATAAATAACAAGCACAGTTTTCCATTTTTTCTCTTTCCAAATATTATGAAATAATTCCATGCTTTTAACTATTTTAAAATGACCAGGGACATCTGATTCTTTATAAAAATTCCTATTGCTAGATGAGAAATAATTTTGTTCATGTTTTGTAAAACCACTGAAAATGGATTAGAGTTGTTTTTGATTTTCTGAATAGAATTAAGTGAATAAACATCACACAATAAACTTAATTGCGTAATTTAAGCCCTCACTCACAAAAATTTGGAGTCATTAATACTATTTTACAACTAAACCTTTAAACCTGTGAAAAAAAATTATTATATAATTACCTAATCTATTTTTTACTTAAGGAATATGAATGATGTTTGTTGTAGAAAGATTTTATATGTATATATACTTGCGACAGTAAACAGTTACATGATTTTATTTGACTAAGTATTTTACTTTAATTGAAAAATGTAATGCATTTTAAAACAAGCTATATATAATATACTGTGGGTAATGTTTCAGGTATTTTGCTGCTGTTGTATGTATTTAAATGTTATCTTCAACACTCATCAATAATCTGCAAAATTTAAAGCATTGTTTGTTTCTGTTTTAATTTACTTTCTTCCGTAACACAAAAATAACTATCAGTACAAGTGTGTGACTACTGAAAGTGTAAGTAAATTGTGTTGTGTATATATATATATGCTTCCATTTCATTCCCATTATGGGAAGTATTTGTAATCATTTGCATAATAAAATTTGGAATGTCTTCATTCGTTTTCAATGCTTTCTTGATTTGTAATCACGCAAATTTTTAATATACAAAGAAATAATATCTGCGGTTTCTTATCACAATAAAATTAAAAACGGAAAATTAAAATTCACCTTGTTCTCGGAAATCTGTTTTTTTAGTTATTCTGCTTTTATTGTCTGAGAACTGTTTATGTATCTACTGTTTAGTTCACTCATTGTTATTTATATTATCGCCATTTGTATGAACTCAATTTAGAAATCACACTTAACTATTTGTATCACTTGTTGACTCAATAATGCAGTGTTTTCATCCTAGAAAAAAAATGGGTGAGATTTCAAAAACAGGGTGAGATTTCAAAAAACTCCTGAAAAAAGAAATCATACCTTTAATTATAATAAATTTTTAACGTCTTCTATTTTTTAAGCATTGAATATTTTTGGTGCATCATCATAGAAGATTTTGCCTTTACAAGATATTTGTCCATCTTACATAAGCGCATAAAAAATTTGAACGTCTTACATGAAGAAACCTTACCTACAGTAAACTCGTAGTTGCAGAGAAATGTGTTCTGAAAGGGGTTCCGTGGTTGTGTTCTGTTGTTCGAAAAGGTTTTGAACAATACTGGTAAATAGGGAAGCTAGATAATGAGGCAGTTGTTGAAAATAATGAAAAATCCAGGAAGAAAAGTGAAATCGATTTTATTCTAAATGGCATAATTCGAAACTTTTTCCAAAATGCGACAAATTCGCGAATTTTGAAATTGATTTATAGAATGCGCGAATTTCTCGCGGTAATCATTTTTTAATACGAGAAAAGAAAAAAATATGCGAGATTCTCGCGCTGTAGTGAAAACACTGCAATAATGAATCTCACTTTGATATTGTAATTCATATCACTGTGATTTATGAATCAGACTAGGGGTGCACAACCTTTTTGGTTGAAGGGCCACACGCATATTTAGTCATGTTAGCAGCAAATATGATAATTTTTAGATAAACATTAGTGTTCTAAGCACTAAATATTTATATCAGTTAACTTTTAATAATTAAATACTTTTATTTATTTAAACCTAAAAAAGCTGATTAATTTATCATATATATATTTATACACACATGAATATTGGGAGGGGTGATATAAATCTAACCAAAAAGAAGCTTACAGAATAAATGTGTAAAAAATATAAGCATTTTATAGAGTGATATAAATTTGAATTAAATATTTCAATTAAAGAAAATTTACAATGTTTAAACAAAGACGGCATGTGGCCCACGGGCCATAGGTTGAGTACCCCTAAGATAGACCTTAATTTGGTTTGTGAAACATGTATCAGAATGTCCAATGACAAATCAAACATTTCAATTCTTATTGAGGTGATTTTAAAATTCAGCACATTGCTGATTTCTTGCTCATTAAATTGAAAATAATAAATGATTAAAATATAAAAAGTTACAGATATTTGTGTGATTTATCAATTACGTGTATGAGAGTTATGCATAATTTAATTACTGAAGATTGTCTGTCCCATTTATTTCGTAAAAAATTCTTCAAGAGTCAAAAACGAAAATTTCTCTATCTGTTCTAAGTTATTGTGTATAGAGATAGCTTTGACTAGAGAGATAGCTATGAGACAGACTTTGCCCTAGCATAATGCAGGTTCGTTAGTTGAAAGTTGTTTTCTTGATTACATTCTATCAATTTTTTTAAAATCAAAGTAGGCAATTATACAAAAATCCATTTTGCTAGGTTTTGCATAAAAAAATATGAAGCATGAAAATTAAAATATTAAATCAAATGATACAAAAAAATTTCTAATATAGTATAATTCTTAATATGGTTATCTGTTGGTGACAATTCAACAATGCCATTCCAGTTTTTTTCTTCTTTTGTTTTACTAGATAGTGTTAGAAAAGTTAAAATTATTTTCTTATTCAGAAATCAATGATTGGGTAGAGAGACTGAATCTTAGACTCCATGCAAGGTATATGGATCGAGGAAAACTGGAATTGACAGGGAATATGATTTTGCCAACAAATAGCCAATGAGGTTCAAAATAAATTAGTTTAACATCTATTTTTATCATTTCTTGTAAAATACTGCAATGCTAAATTTAGAATTAATTTAATTAGTGAAACTACTTCGTTTAAATATTCTTTAATATTTGCAGTTAAATAGTACTATTTTTAAAAAAAAAATTCCGTATAAATTAATTTGGAACTCAATCGCAAATAAGATCAGATCTATGATGACTGATTACTTTAATTATGAAACTTATTAAACTAAGATATATTCATTTTCCAGTTTTTTAGCAAAATATCACTTCTATCAATAATTTATAAACTTGCGCATTCTAAACTCTTTATGTTAAATCAATTAATGAAATTCTGTTTTTGTAAAATTCAACATATTTTCTATCACGATATGAATTGCATTGCTTATCAAATAAAAATTATACATCTAAATTTTCCTGGTAAAGTCAAATTGTATTTCTAAAATTGAGTGATGTATTTCAGACACATAGAGATAGATAACAACTCAGGCGGGCTCGGATTAAAATTCTTCAATTTCGGCCTTTCCAAAGCGAGTTAAAACTTATACCAGGTGTAATTTAACTTAATAGTTTATTTCAAGGAAATCTTAAACTTGTTGAGAATATGCTGTGCATAGAATCAGCATAAATGCATCAGCTGCAGTACATGCATAGAATAGTTGTAACTAGGACTGGGCGAAATTAGAAATTATATATCGCAATGCATCGTCAGTTTTGCATCGCGATATAGCGATGTATCGCGATATAGTATTTTTGAATTTCATTTACTTGTAAGGCACAGAAAGTCAGATTTCTATCAAAACTTCATACTCAGATTGATTTAAATCAAACTATAAATTTTAAGATATATATGTTTTGCTTAAGAAAGATATTAAACAAATTGACTACAATGTACAAATCTTACTTAAAATATTTATTGAAATGTTTGTTTAGAAATTCATAATATGCGTAAAACAAGGTGTTAAAAACTTTTTCTAAAGCGTTTCTTACAAATTAATATTTTCTTGTACTATTATGCATAAATAATTACATAATTATTAAGTTCGATCGTAATGTTCAATTTCTAAATGAAACGTTAAAAATTATTTGTATGTTTAAAACAGAGTGCTAAATAAATTTTAAAAAAAAAAACGCTTTTAAAACACTATTTTTTATTATTATCATTTCAGTTATTATAGTTCTATTATAGTTCATTTACGTCACACTAGAGCTGCACAATGGGCTATTGGCGACGGTCTGGGAAACATCCCTGAGGATGATCCGAAGACATGCCATCACAATTTTGATCCTCTGCAGATGGGATGGCACCCCCGCTTCGGTAGCTCGACGACCTGCACGCGAAGTCGAGCACTTTACGGTAGAACAGTTTAACGAGGACCAATACCGCACACCCTCGGTCCCTACGCAGACTGATCCAAGTGGTCACTCACCCGCACACTGACCGCAGCCAGTGATGCTTGACTTCGGTGATCTGCAGGGAACCGTGTCTTAACGATCAGTCCACTGCGGGACCTTATCATTTCAGATAAATAATTAAATTAAATTAAATAATGACCGAATTATGAACGAAAAACAAAGTAAGATTTAATTTCTTAAAAATAAAAAAATTGTGATATTCGATAATATATTTAGCTAATTAACAAATAATATGAAAAGAATATTTTTTAAAAAAAATTATTATACTCTCTAATAAAACGAAGTGCTAAATGATTTAAAAAAATGAATAAAATACGCAAACCTTTCAAATTTTTTTGTATAAACAAAGTTGATTGACTTATGTCCAAATCCAAATGACAAAAATAAATTTTGTTTTAACTTTATTTCTAAAAATAAAAACAACAAGATTTATAAATTTAAAATCAGTAATAAAAACTCATTAAATTATTAGAAGTTTCATCCAAAAAGTTTTTAATAAATTAAAAGAAAGTAAAAAAATAACCTAACAAATTCAATTCTTTATGGGCGCCTAAATTAGATTGCCGATAATTTTCACATTTAAAAATAAAAAGAAGTTTTTTTTAAAAAAAAACTTATCTAATTAATGAAGAAACTCTTCTTTATATATTCTTTTCAATAATAGATTGCCTTCAGAACAAGGTAACATCGGCGATCACGAAGTTAGTCCCACTGAAAATAATCTACAAGAAAAGTCGCGACAAAGAAAAAAAAAGCTAAGAGGTGCGAAAAGGAACATGCGATATAACGATATGTGTTCCCAAAACTCTGATTCTACAGCTCACCAATCAAGGCCATTTCAACATAACGAAACGAACATCATCTTCCACAGCGCGAGTCGACGACATCGGAACGTAAGAGAAGAGTCTTATATCGCTATATCGTTTTCTTATATCCTTGCGTGTCTTATATCGCTATATCGTTTTGCGCTGGTTGTCTTTACTCGACGGCTTAAATCAGATTTCTGATGCATCGCCTTGAATGAAAGTAGCTGTATCGTCGTGCCGATATATGCGTTAAATCGATATGTCTCGATACATCGATTTATAGCCCAGTCCTAGTTGTAACTCAATGCAAGCATAATTAAAAGATACTAGTGGGCTGCGCAATCTTATATGGTTTGCTTCGCTCGCTACTAACTTAGGTGCATTGCAAATGCACAAAATTCTAAGAATTCAAAACAATCATTCAAATCCATATAACAACTTTTTTTTAAAAAAGAAATTACATCTTTTTAGTAAATACTAAGTCATTAAAATAAATTTGAATTAAAATAAATGACATGTAATTCGTTAAACCTATTAGAAATGTGCTATAGTATAAAATCTTAAGATAAAATTTCTAAAACTGATATCTCTTTAAAAAGGTTAAAATTTTGGTTATAATTAAGTCCATTAAAAATTGAACTAAGTGAATTGCAATGGAAAAACCAGCATAAACAAATAAATTCTAGTAAAACAAATAAATTCGTAGCATAAATAAAAAATCGTCAAATAAATTCGTAATACATAAATTTGTGAAAAAAAGCGCTTTCCACAAAATTCTAAAATAGAGATCTATCAACAAAGACTACTCACTTCTGCCTAGCTTATGCTCTCTCTGGTTATTTCAGTTTCCGTTTTTAAAAGCGCTATATGTTGAGCCATCTCAGCTAGATTTGACATGTGACATTTTTAGCAGCAACCATTGGTCGATTTTCTAGCGTTGCCATTCGGGGAGTTGTAATGAGGCTTTTTTTTGTCGCCGTGTAAGAGAAATATATATATAGATTCCAGAATTTCGTTCTTATTATTTACAGCTGGGATAATTTAAGTGCATTTTTCGACAGTCATTATGAAATATAAATTTAATATAATTTATCTAAAAAGTAGTGGTTCAAAGGGACATAAACAGTAAAATTATATAAGGGAGGTACCTATTGTGGCGTAAAATGACATTTTTGATCATAGTTCGCTACCTGCTTTAGAAGTTAGAAGCTCTTGTCAGTTCCTCTTGTTATGAATCATCCTATATGCATCAATCTGAATAAATATCAGTCTTATCAAGTATATAAAGAATACTAATCAGAAAAATGAAAAGAAACTTTTATTTATTGCATTTCAAGTCTTCAATTTGTATTGTTAAATCTCCAAACTCGTGTTTGAATTTGGATAAATTTGATGATGAGATTATGACTTCTAATATAAGGTAATTGGCATCATCGGTATCTGCCATTGCATCTCTTATTGCTGCTTCTCTTAACAGCCAACTATAAATTAATAATAAAAAAAATCAGTTAAAAATAAAACATATTTTATTTAAATTTTTATATTTGCTATTATAAAAATTATTTCCAATTGAAGAAAAAAAAGGGAGGGGGGAGGCAAAAGTTCAGGAGCATCCTCTTCCTTAATTTTCACAATGCTTTCAAAGGTTATGAACTTTTTTCTAGAGGAATTATTTACAAAATAAAGCAAAAGTAACTCGATACTGAGAAGAGATTGGGCCCTCTTTGCAGCGCTGGAAGTCCAAAATATAAAATTTAGGACAAAATTGCCTCTAAAATTAAAGACAACTTAAGGATGCTGATTCTTTAATGGGAGCAATTTGTAATCCCAGCATGGATTCACAGATATACAATTGGTAATAGTTTTAGTAGTTCTTGCACTTAAGTGAAAAAGAAAAATTTTTTAAAAAAATCTCAGTTTTTTTGTAAAAGTTATGCAATTTTTTTTAATACAAAAAAAAGGAGAGAAAATTGACTAAATATGGAAAAGTAGTAGCAAAATACGAGGATTCTCTAGTGAAAAACAGTAGAGTATGATATTGTGATGAGAAAGAAGTAGAGAGAAGAATTAACTTATAATAAGAACTTATTATATATTTCTCCAACATCGAATGCTTTTATGCCATCAAATCAAGGGTAATTGTCTCTAATACTGGAAGTGGATTAATATCGTACTTGATGAGCTATGTTGTTCATTTTGTTATTTACTTTTTTTCATGGCATACAATAAGGGTGCACAACCTGCGGCCTGCAGACTGTTGATGTGCAGCCTGGGGGAACTTCTGAACGCAATAAAAATATTTCTTTTAACATTTCAAATTTTCATTAACATTATACATTTTTTAATTAAAATATTTAATTCAAATTTATATTACTCTATAAAATGCACACATTTTTTGCACTTTCATTCTGCAACCTTCTTTTTGGTTAGAATTTATACCACCCTCTCAATATTTATATATATATATATGTTTGATAAATTAATTATTGTAAAAAATGGAAAAAAATTTATTTTTAAAATCAGTTTTTTTAGTTTTAAATAATTTCAAATAATTAAAGTATTTAATATTTGCAAATATGTTATTAAGTTTACTGATAAAATATTTAGTGCTTAGAAAGCTGATGTCTGTATAAAAATTATCATATTTGATGCTAACATGACTAAATATGAGTGCAGCCCTTCATTAATCTACCTGCTGTGCAAATGGCCCTTCACTCAAAAGAAAGGTTATGCACCCGTAGCATATAACATAGTTTTTGAATTAGAAATCCTTTTTTAGATAAATAATATTTTTTCTTTCTGTTAACTTCAACAAAAATTTGGAAAAAAAATCCCGAAAATTTCAGGACATTTATTGAAATTTTTAATAATTAAGGACATTTAAGGGCACTTTCTTTTTTTAAGGATAACTTTGGGCCCTGTCTTTGTGTTGGTAGTACATTAACATATAAACAATTTAATTCACACAGATAACTTCAAGAATTTTAGCTTGATTAGTAACATAAGATAATTTAAATCTTTAGAAACTTAAATCCACTTAATGCGTTTTAAATTAAATTAATTACACAATATAATGATTAAATGAGAAATATATTACCTATACTCTTTACCACCATTAGGCACTCTCAATAGTTGAACATCAAATTCTGTATTTTCAAACAAGTTTTGTTCTAGGGATTCTAAAAGTTTTGGCAGTCCTGTTCCATCAGTTGCAGAAATATATAGTGCATCAGAATCCTGATGTAAATTGGGGCTAAAAAAATAAATAATTCATATTTTTTTAAATAGTATTTTACTGCAATCTAAATTAACAATTAAAAAGTAAGCTAATGTTACAAATATTAATAAGCAGTAATACCTTCTTTAATGAAACATGGAAATAACTCAATAATATAGTTTAATCAACTATATAGAGTTTTTCAAATTATAGTACCATTATTAATAGCTTAAAATATTTAAAAAGGTATTTTCCAGGGTCTTTAAAAAGACCTAAATTATTAAAAATTTAAAAAAAAAACTTAACTTTAATTTAAAAAAACAAAACAATGTGATTAAAATAGTACATTAAATAATCATAAAAAATGTTCTGTAATTTGAAGGATGATTTAGCCATTTTCCCTTGTTTTTCACAACATGCACTATAGTTTTTTTAAGATATATTGCATGTAGTATATGTTAAAAAACTATCTTCAATATAAAAAATTACACATTATTAATTCTAATAGATGAAAATAAAACTAGTTGAATAAAATTTTCCGCTTACTCATCTATTAAATCAATTTTATTTCTAACTTCTATAATTGAATTCATCAATTTTTCTGGCAAATTTAACTCTTCTAAAGTTTTTAGAACTGTTTCTTTCTGAGCCTCTGTATCAGGATGGCTAATATCTCTGACATGAATGACAATATCCTGTAAAAAAAAAAAAAAAATTAACATGCATAATTGACAGCAATGCAGTTCAAAATTAACAGTTATCTTAGAAAGCAAAATATTAAGAAACTTTATATTAAGGCTTAACAAGTCACATAATACAACACATAAATTAAAACTTTAAATTATATGCCATGCACTATACTTTGAAAACACAAAATATGTTACAGATTATAATAAATTAAAATGATAAGTGGTTATTATTTCTTCCTTTTACTTTTAATAATGTTGAGGCAAACTCCACACTTATTTTTTGTAATACACTAGTTAAACATTTTTATTAAATTTTGCACAATGTATAAAATATTAAGAAGAAAACCCCTCCAAAGATTTGTCGTAGTTTTTAAGGTAAAATTTAAAAAAAATTTCTTTTTTTAAAAAATTGTTAGGTTTTCTACATTCTAATAATAATACAGATCAGGAAATCTGAATTAATCTGTTAAATTTTTTAGTGAAAAAATTTCACTTTTATTCCATTAACAGAATGGACATCATGAGATGATTTTCCACTAAGCCACTTACTTTCTTACAATTATGATTAAAAAAAAATAATAATATTTTACAATATGATTTTTTTTTTAAAATTTTATAACCAGCGTTGAACCAGAAGACAAGGGAACACCTTGATCAAGCATTGGGACAAACTAACCTCCGTGGAGGACTTCTCAATGGAACTAACCTTCATTTGCATTACATGAAGAGGAAAACAATGAAAACCTCCTATGGTTAGCCCAACGGCAAGGAGATTCTAACCCATGATCTGTCTACCACTGAAGATATTTTATGTCAGCACTGTGGTTGATGCAAACCAGAAGTAGTATTCGTATCAACCAGCTGCTGCTGGGATTCAAACTTGGGTCACCTCATTGGGAGAACGCTCTATCCTCTGAGCCACCATGGATCACACTTATATGATTGAAAAGTTGTAAAAAAAATATAAGTATGTATATAATACTGAGTAATATTTAGAATTTTCCAGACAGAATATTTTGATCACATGCTGCTCATGTTAGGCAGTGAAGCATCATCTCACACTGGTCGCAGTTCAGCAGCAAAAGTGTTAAATTGTGAACTTTTTATACCTTACATCAGGGGTGTCAAACTCGCGGCCCGAGATGAACATTTTTGTGGCCCAGTCAATATATCCGATGCAAAGTAAAAATAAATTAGAAAGGAAACTAGCATATGAAATTATAATATACTTTATTTATAAACTATACGGATCATTTCAAATTGTACGTGCGAAAATGCAAAATTCTAATTGGCTTGCGGCACCTGCCATTCTAGGGATACTGCATCGTATCAAAAATACGCAGAAAAAACTTCAAATCTTAGAACGGAATTTGAAACAAGGTTTAAAGATTTAAATTCCTCGGAAAACAAATTTTGTTTGCTTTCATCCCTATTCTCAATAAATATAGACTCCAGTAGTATGCAAATGGAAGTGATTGAGATTCAGTGCGACTCAAATTTGAAGGCAAAATTCATTGAAGTGGTTATGTCTGAATTTTACAAATATTTACCGGCAAGGTTTGAAAATACTCGAAAATTCGCATATGAAATTATTTCCATGTTTGGAAGTACTTATCAGTGCAAGCAATTATTTTCTGTTATGAATGGAAATAAATTTCCTGTCCGAAACCGTATTAATAACGCTCATGTTGGGTCAATTTTGAAAGTAGTCTCAGCCAAAAAAATTTCTCCCGAAATAGGAAAGATAGTAGCAGAGAAGAGATGTCAAGTATCAAACAATAATTTAACTTAATATATGTTTACTACAATGTGCTATTCAAAATAAAAATATTTGTTTCTATGAAGATTGATATTTTTTTTCTTCCTGTGGCCCACCTAAAGTTAAGCATTGTTTATTTGGCCCAAGTTAGCTTTTGAGTTTGACACCCCTGCCTTACATAGTCAAAATTAAAATAATCAAATTTATTATTTTCCAATTCGTTAATAATTCTAAAATTCAATTATATAAAATTTTCCTTTTCTCTTAGAACGTTTCTAGCAAATAAAGATGCACCAGAACATGCTAAATATTCCGTCCCTTTATTCATACAATAATCAAAGATTCCTATGAACTTGAAAAGTGTAAAATACATACCGCTAATGCTATTTCTTCCAATGTAGATCTAAAAGATTGTATCAAAGTTGTAGGGACATTAGAAATAAATCCAACAGTATCAATAAAAAGAATTTTTTGATTGGACGGCAGTAGACCTGGATGAAGTGTTACATCGAGTGTAGCAAATAGTTTATCTTCAGGTTGTAAACGAGTGTCATTGGTCAATGACTTAATCAATGTTGTTTTACCTATAAACATTAAGAAAATATGTGTCATACGAATAAGAATATACTTAAACTTACATTTTCTCAATAAAAAATAATACTATGCAAGTATAGTGATATTAATGATACATCAAAGTAATTACCACAGTTTGTATAACCAACTACAGCAGCAATCGGCAGGGCATTCCTACTTTCACTTTTCCTTATGAACTCTCTTTGATTTTTAATTTTTTCAAGAGCTTTTTTCAATTTTAATTCTCGCTCCTAGATAGATAAAATATTTATGTCACTTTTCATCGTTATACATTTTAAAGACAACATTTAGTGAACATGTTTATTATTAATAATTACTTTTATTATAAAAATGATTATTTTTAAGCATTAAACAATATTTATCAACTGATTACATAATTTTGCAGGGTCAAACAGTTTTTTTCTCATTGCTATTACTCATAAAGCCCGAATCAGAGTTCTCTTTAAGAACAAAAAAGGGCAAGGCACTTCCTCTCTGAAAAGGGCAGTTGGAGTTTTGAAAGGGCACTCACGTAACACAGTAAAAATTTATGAAAATGCCTAATATTATGCAATAACTGAAGCTTTTTCTTAAAGTTTTTAAATTACCCTCTTATACTATATTATCTGTAAATTTCAAAAAGTATTTTTTTTCAGTAAAACAAGAGAAAATTTTTTAGTTAAAATAATAATAAAATAATTAAAGGCATGCTAAAATCAATATCTTTATTTTTTTTTCTCCAAAAAAGTAAAACAAAAAATGATTTATTGGTAAAGAATGTGAAAGTCTTTTTTTCCATATTTTACACTGAAAACTATGAGAGAATGAACATTTAAAGGAGCATTTTTTTCTTTTACAAAAAAAAAGGTATTTGTTTAAAAATAGTTTTAAAATTTAAAATTACTTAAAAAATTTATTAATATCTCCCCGAAAAAAGACACTTTTTTCAGAGGTTTAACCAGTTGAGAATAATCCTAACAAAGTAAATATTTGTAATACTAATCTGAATTAAACCCACAAACACATATAATTTTATCAATGTATAATAAATGGTGAATTAAGTGCTTTTGAGGGATGGCGGCATTTTTTTACAAAAAGGGCAAAAAGAGGGTGCATTTATTGGGATCAAAGGGAAAGCAGGGTGGACTGCCTTAAAAAAATGCTTATGGAGAACACTGCAGTCAAAAAAATTTTTTAAATAAGAATTTTTGAAATAAAAACAGAAAACTTAAAAAAAAATTTTTTTTTATAGCAATAAAATAACTTACATTCAAAAGGCGTCTACGCATTTCCATAAATGTCTCGCCTTCCCCTCCTACATGATTCATTCCAAAGAACACAGTTGAAAATCGTGTATGTTCATGGATAGCAAGCTTTATCCTGAAATTGAACATAGCAAATAAGATAAGAAAATAATGGATACCATATATTTCCAAATATAAGCTTATTCATGTATAAGCCATAGAGTAGGCTATCTATTTGGAAATTCAACCAAATTTAAAAATTGTATATTAGACGACATACGAAAAATAAGGAATGCTGTGCTTGGAAATAAAAATGTGCTCCCTCTCTTTTAACCCCTTAACGATCGGTTGATTTTCAAGAAAACGTTCATAAAAGTGCTTATTTTTTTATCCAATCACAAATACATATATTTGATTAGTGCTGACATCTAGTTTAAAATAAACTAATTATCTACAATTACCTTAAAAATATCCTGCTACTGCCATCTGGTGTGTAAAATGAGAAATAAAATGTTTTCCAGGCAAAAGAAATGAATTAGTTTTATTCTTATTGGCGTGTTACTACTGAACACTCCTGCCCGAAATTTCATGGGAGCGAGAAATAGAGGGTGAAACCTCACCCATCATTTTCACGGGAGCGAGAAGGAAGGGGTTAATAATGGTAGATCTAGAAAGGGCTGCACTGTGGGTAAAAGAAGCATGGATCCTCCAATTTTCTAATAAGAAGATTAAAGAATACAAGTATTCCATTTAAATTGTTCTATTTATGTGTTCCTTTTTCAATTTTTATATTTAGGCATTCTGTTTTCAACTTTTATGTCTTGTATGAACCTTTCATCATGTTTACTGATTATCGTTAAAGCTTGGCAGAAGAAGAAATATTGATGTCCATCAGGAATTTTTCAAAGTTAGTGCATCCGATTATAAGCTGATCCCCAACTTAAACTTTTGGAAATTTGCTAAAAATTCATGGCTTATATTCGGAGAATACGGTATATAGTTAAGAGGATGGTATGCAGCCAAGAAATCTCGAAATGCAAAATTTCTTTCACCTACAAAAGTAATTGAAAATTTAAAGTATAGAAAAAATAAGTTAAAGTAAACAAGAAAGATTCAACTGATTAAAAAAAGACTTTCAAAAAATCATGATGCTTAGAAATTATGACAGGATAACATAGGGTTAAGAAGTAAAAAACTTGTCCTGCAATAATTTGTTTGCATTTTGATAACATTATTTCAACATTGGAAACTCCATGGTTTACTGTTTACCCTGGTTCTTTTCTAATGAATTTTGGAGATAGTTGCTCTTTACTAGTAATAATTTAGATAAGTCATTTTAGGACTTCACATTTTATTTGACAAGGACGACATTTAACACATGTAAACTAACGGAAAATAACAATCAGAGCAAACACTTACATTTGTTCCAGTTGAAACCTTCTTACAATCTGAAGTAAACATTAAAGTTCAGAGCGCCCTCTCTTGGGCAAAAGAATAAAATTCGAGTTGTTCCTTTTTCTATAAACATTTAATTTTAGAATACTGATAGAGGTAAAACAGAATTTGACATTAAAAATTTCTACAGCAGTATAGTATTCCCTCTGAAAGAAGAAGAATAGTAGAAATGCTTCATGGCAAATTTTGTTTTTCCTACATTAACTTTTAAAAAAAAAAAAAAAAAAAGAGTTCAGGTAAATTAAGTGAATACCATCAAAATGCGAAATATCAAAATGCATACAAATTATTGCAAGATTACTCTGGATTACACATCAGGAAAATAATCCTTTCATCATTTATTTGCATTTTGATATTTTGCAAAGAAAATTTTAGCATTTAAAACTTTATGATTTAACTGAACTCCCTTTTTTTAATACTTTGAACTTTAAATTACTAATGCAAGCAAAATAGAACTTTTCATGAAGCCTTTTCCCACACTATAACATACTCCTTAGTTGATACTTGACTTAATCTCTCACCTTAAATATGGTATTTCTGCTAAAGCAAGTTGTAACTTAGCTTCCTTGGTATGAGCATGTTCATGAAAAATCTGCAGAATTATTTGATACCTAAAAAGCAATTCAATAACATTAACATGCAAGTAAACATAAACAAGAAATAAAACTCCATTAGTGCAATTTTTTTCCATTGAATATAATGAACAAGCTTTAAGTGTTGATTCATATTAGCAAAATAGTGATAAAGTAATTCTGATGAATTAATTTTCTACAAATTCAATTTCAGAAGAAGAAATTTTAACATAAAATCAAGGTTCCACTGTGTATAAATATTTACAAATGTATATATTTTCAATAAAACAGGGATGAGATTAGCCAAAAGGCAAAAAAGCTGAATTTCCACGATCGTAAATTTACGCAAGCGCAACCCTTTAATAATAAATTCCAGACAGTTTAAAGTAATAAATAATGTGTTGACATACAATTGTGTACTAATCTATTATTATATAAATGATTACATTGCTACTTAACATTTAGTGAAAATAAAAATTACCAATTGAAAAAATAAAGCTGGAAATTATATTTTTCCTCAGTTCACATAAGAGACAATTATTACTTGAAAAACTACCTGGTTTAGCAAATTAAAACTACTGAGAATATACATTAATATTTCATTTCTTTTAATAAATACTGTTATGTGATTTATAGCAAATATATCAGTAATATTACTTTTTAAATTATATTGGGAAAAAAAAACTTTAACAATGGACCAAATCATTATGTTCATGTTATAGTCTAATCTAACTACAGCCCTTTGAAACATATCAATAACAGTGAAGTAGAAATATATAGTAACTCCTTAACATACAAAAATTGGTATTTTAGTTTGAAAAATTACATGACAATCAGCAACTGTTTAGATAATTGTTTTTTATTTGATAAGAATTTTGCATTTTATAGCATAAATAACAGCAATTACAAATAAAATTTTGATGATGAGTTAACTCTTTTAACTATTAACTCTTTTTCCAACAAAAAAAAATTAAATTGAATCCCTTTTTAAGTTATTGCTTTTGTTTCCTATATCTTTTATGTTTGCTATATTTAGTCGTTAGTCCATTTTCAAACATCTTGTGACAAATCCTATTTTTTCTTCTTTGCAAGCACAGAATGTAAGTTTTGAATATATTCCCTTCCAGTTTCTCTGATGTTGTAACACTTACATATACATACTAATAATCGTCGTTAGAAAAACAGTCACTTTTATAGTAACTAATTTTTAAAAAAAATTTACTTCTTACAAGAATCGCGAGAGTTGATCTTAAAATTGTGTGAATATGAATAACAATTATGGATTTTGAAATCACATGAATATGAAACTAGATATACGATTTTGAAAATGAGAAAATACAAACTGGGATATAGAATTTTTAAAACGCGTAAATACAAATCCCGATTCATAATTTTTAGATCGCGTAAATACGAATCATGATGCGTAATTTTTAGATTGCATAAATAAGAATTATGATGCATAATTTTTAGAATGCGTGAATGCGAATCCCAATGCCTTATTTTAAAATCACGTATAAATGAAAATCAATGTTTGATATTATAAACAGCATGAGCAAATCAAGACATTGAATTTTAAACTTGCGGGAATACGAATCGCTTCATAGGTTTTTAAAAAGGCGTAAATACGAAGCACGACGTACAATATTCAAATCGCGTGAATAAGAATCTCAACACGCAAATATGAAAAGCTATGTTTGATATTAAAATCGTGTGAATAAGAATCGAGATATTGGCAGACTCCAGGCTTGGGACCTCTAAATGGCTTGTCAGAAACAGCGTCGTTTGAACTACAAAAATCGGATCTATCTGGAGGGCGGGTAAAAAATTCGGAAAATCTTATCTGCTGCGAGTAAAAGGGGAGAAAATAGCTATAATAAGTAAAAATGAGAAAGGATTGAGCTATGTAGTTTGAATTTTCTGTTTCTCTTTGAAAATTGGTGAATTTTCTGAAAAAGCGGAATACTTATATAAAAAAGTGAAATTTTTAGAAAAATCTGAATTTTTGATAAAAAAAACTGAAATTCAAGAGATAAAAATGAAAAAAGTGGAAATCCGCTAAAAAGCGGAAAAATCTCATCCCTGATAAAATGAGTATACACACCTAAATCAATATTGCTGCTATGCTCACAAATGCCAGGAAAAAAAATAGTTTAAAATTAAAAATGAAATATGATATATAACATAGGTTATGTTTAAGTGATTATATATCTTTTTATAATATAGAGTGACAAGGGTCAAACAGAGATATGGTGAAGTGTGACAAAGTGAAAGAGAGGATAAAAAATATTGAAAAAAAATTGTGGCATTATTTATGGATGGTCCAAAAGTTTAAATTTCTAGCGCATTACGTCAATCTTGATCAATTCATAGATTAAAAATTTTACAAGTTTAATACATTTTGAAGAAGCACTAATTACTTTTTACTAGTGTGGTTATTTTTCAACATTGAAAACATAACAAAGAAGTCAAAATAATTAAATATATATATAAAAAGAAAGAACTGTAAAGATGACAAAATATCCTGGATGCTGATGAAAATTTAATTGGATGAATTAGTTAGACATGAGATTTGTCCAAAATCTCATGTCTAACTAATAATCTATATGTCACAGGAAATCTTAGCTGTATTTTAAGTTAAATTTTTATACATTTCTGCAAAATTTTTTACATTTCGAATATAATGTTTGAAAGGTTATCTAAATACATATCCCCAAAATTTGAGGCTGTTACAAAATAATTTTTGCAGTCGCAACAATTTAAAGAAAAATGTTTTAAGACAGAAAGAGTTCCCTCGCACTTTTATCAGAACTTAAAAGTATGAGAATAATGCACAGTAGAGGCTTTGAGTTCTCTAAAGAAACAGATGGAAAATTATATTGAGCAAGATTTTTTATTGAGATAATTTTATCTATGAACGCTTTTATGAAGTATACATGAATAGAGATCTCCCTAAAAATAAAACAGGTGCTCTTCGGTATTATTTTATATCACCACATTATCTTACCGCTAACACCAAGAAAAAATATTTTCTGAAACTGTAGAAAATCTGCAGTAATTAGAGGGCATGTAAATATGTCCAGTTTCAATTTTAATGGAAAAAAAGTTTCGTTTAGAGGCTACTTTATAAAACAAACCTGTCAAATACTTGTACTTTAAAATAGTCTTCTAATTTTGCATTTTGAACAGCAGTTAAAACATCAATACCTATGAAAACTGCTGTAATTGCTGGATTTCTTCTTATGATCATCTTAATTTTTTCCAGATTTCCTTTTCCAAAAAGGAGACTAGACTTCAAACTTGTCACCGGAATTATATGCTAGATAAAAAAATTAGAAAAGAACTAAAGGTTAGATTTTGAAACATAGATTTTAAATAAGACAATAAAAATTAGAAAAGACAATTAAACAAGAGCATATTTCCATATTGGTTCCCGTTTGCACCCATTGAATTTGGATAACAAACCACACCATGTATGAGCCAGGTTCTTACTCCAGCAATAAATTGACAAGTGTATGCATTTATTTAGATACCCAGTGACATAATTTTTTCGAGCTATCTGCGACAAAACTCTCTAGCATTAATATCTTTCTGAAAGATACTTTTAATAATTTACTAATTTAAAATAACAAAAGAGCTGTGTTTACAAAAAAAAAGCTATAATTTTTAAAGTTGAACATGCAATAATATTTTATTCTAATATTAAGGGTGATATTCCTACATTTTGTTGGGGGGGTGGGGGAGCGCAAAAATTATTTTTTTCTTCGCATTTTGTAAATTGATCCAGTAATTGCCGAAAAAAAAGATTGCCGACGAAATCGCCCAAATCGGACTTCTCAAATGCGTGTGTTTCTTTTAGAGATTAGGTTGTTGTAATAAAAACTATCGAATTTAAAAACAAGACATTAATAGCAATAACTGTCAAAAATTCAATAGAATTATTGCCTTAAAAAGTAAATATTCAAGTGCATGATTCGTATTTTTCCATATTGTTCGAAATATATCGGGATATTTAACAACCATGTGCTAAAAATACAATCGAAACATTACATCGACTTATAATACTATCGGCATAAATTGAGCGTGTCAAAAAGTGATTATCTAACTGTATGATTAAAATATTATGGGTAAACTTCTATAGAAAAGAAAAGTAGATTTTTTTTACTTTTCGAAAGAAAATCTTTATGCAAGAACTCTGTAAAGTTCTGCACCAATGTCGCCGTGTTGCTCCGTTTCTGTCACGGTATATATATATGGTGTATATATATATATATATAATAACATTATGAATTAATAGGTGGTCCTACTACAGCATAGTATGGTAGAAAATATCAGGCAGTGGCACTTAACCTTGAAAATACATCAGTACAGGGTAACCGGGCAATGGCACCAAAAGAGTCAAAACTCAAAATAAAATAAAAACTTAAACTATTAACACTATGATAACAAACTAAAATGAAAACAACACCTGTCGTTCAGCATAAAATATTAAATAATTAGTAGAAAATGTATGCAATTTCCTGAAATTTGATATATAATTTTCCAGTTTAATAAAACTCTCTAATTTTTCTCTGTTCTAGGGCCACTCAGCTTATTAGGGTGACCCGGGGTAATTCACGATCACTCTGTTTCTGGGGTAAACAATGAACACCTAAGTTTTATTTTAAAAAAATAATTTTTTCCTAAATTTGAGACATGGACAAGAATGCTTGTACACTTTACTAAGGTATAACTACATTTACTTAATAATAGTTTTTTGTTTAATCTAACAAAATAAGCATCTTTTAAACTGCTTTCTGTATTTTAAATTTCAAAGATGGATTTCAAAAAGTGCACATTTCTGCAAAGATCTCCCTCCTTCTCTTAATAATAAATATTTTGAGTTACTTTCTCTTTCTTTGATATGAAAATAGTGTAAGCTCTTGTTTAATTATTTCACATCTACTGTAAACATTATAATTGATTATAGGAAACTATATCAAATGTTGCCCCCTACAGATGGGGTAATTATTGATCACTGGAGTAATTCCTGATCATTGTCATTTCTTTTCATAAATAGTATCAAAATAAGCTAATAAATAGGTAATTGTCTTTTCTTAAGTAACAGTTCATATTTATCAAGTGGAACGACTATAAAATATATTTTAACCCAATTTAATCACAAAATTTGTTTTTAACTGTATGCTAGACAAATGTGTTCCGATTTGTCTTACCTTGCTTTTATCTTAATTTTATGTGCGTACATTGTTAGAATAATTTTTAAGTTTATAAAATAGACTAATATAAATATGGTGAGAAATTATAAGCCTAAAAAGGATACTAAGCTTCTAGAAAGCAAAATTAGTTCTAGTAATTAAAATTCTTAATTAGTAAATTTCTTTTAGTGATTGAAAATGAAAATTTCAGTGTGAGAGCTGTTGACATACCTTACTTAACTTTACACTCTCCCTTAATGAAGTTACAAAATCCAGCAAAAGTAACTCATGTGGGAACTCTTTCTTATATTCCAGCAGAACATGAGAATGAGTTGGCTGCTTGCCTAAAATGTATGGCACAATACAAAGATTTTTGGAAAATTTAAAGTGTTAACCTTTATTTTTGCTTTTTAAATAAATCGTTTTGTTAGCTGCTTAAACATATATTTTAGGTTTATTTGTTTGATCTTGATGTCTTATTTGTTAATTACCACTGTATAATTATTTTTAAATAGCCCCTTTATGATTAAAACTGGTGATCAGTAATTACCCCAGAAGTGATCAGGAATTACCCCAGAAAAGATCAAGAGAAGGGGTAATTCTTGATCACTAAAAATTTAAAATTCTAATTAGATTTTCAAACAATACAAGGTAGCCTAGGACTAATCTCATATAGCCTCAAACTTCCATCAAATATTATAATTCCATCTTGAATAGTTTTCTTACAAAATTGATGTTTGCATTTTTTGATCAGGAATTACCCCAGGTCACCCTATACATTGCATAAATATAAAATCGACTCTAACATTAGGGAAGATTTCCGTATCGTAATCTACACCAAAATAATCGTCCCATGAGAAACGAAGGAAAATATTTCACAGTAACTTCTTCATATAGGGGGGGGGGGGAATAANATCTAACCAATACAAGCTTTTTTTTTTTTTTAATTTCGAAAATTGCAAGTTTAAATCAGTTTGGCACCTTAGCGATTGCAGTTTACGTGACAGATTACGATACGGAAATGCGTCCTTACATCTTCATGAACTTTCCAGTCTTTCAACGTTTTTACAAGCGAAACCGCTTCAGATAATTTTAACTCTGCAATGGACTTTTTTTCCCCATCTGGACCCTGCTTAACTCGAGGCTGTATTATCAGTACATTATGTCCTTGCTCAGGATGTCTGTATAGTTCTTTATTTACATAATCTACATTTGTCCCTGGCAGATCTAAATCTTTTTCTTCATTATTCGATCCGTTTTTAGAACTAAATGATTTACCGATTTCTCCATAAAATAGCATACCACGAAAATATTTAAATTTGCACGACATCTCTCTTGTCCTTATTTCATTCGTGGATAATTTCAATGAGGGTTTTGAATGCATGCAACAGTAAGGGAAATGCAATTTGAGAAGATGATGTAGTTTGCACAGTCTTAGTTTACTAACAAGAGGCATTGCTATATATATAATTTTTCACTGAAAAATACGAAAACTTTTCTTGGCAAAATTAAAAGAAGCATTAAATGTTCATAAAAAGAGATTTTAGAAAATAGCGCAGTTTCAATAGAGCAGTTCATAAAATTTGATTTGTTTATTTTTAAAAATATTAGACAGTTTCCGGCTATCAGTTTTTGTTCACTTATCTACCTTATGTTTAGCTTTTTCAAGTGAATTTATATTTTATTTCACCAGTTACTGCTAATATATGGCAATATGAGTGAAAAATTAATGTCACCGTTAGCAGTTGCTAACTGTTAATTTCTTCTATCACTGTTAAAGTGAAGCATTGACACTAGTCTTTTGATGAATAAAGTTAAGCTTCAAATATCAGATTTAGAGAACTGTTTGGTCCCTCAGTGGACTGATCGTTAAGACACGGTTCCCAGCAGGTTACCGAAGTCAAGTATCACTGGCTGCGGTCAGTGTGCGGGTGGGTGACCACTTGGATCAGTCTGCATGGTGACCGAGTGTGCGCGATATGGGNCTAGCGCGGGATAACAAAAGATGGAGTTGAGTTGAGTCGCTGCAAGGCGCATTTACACTGAAGATAAAATACATGACACATCCCTTCTGCAAAGGATCACAATTGTGATGGTATGTCTTCGGATCATCCTCAGGGATGTTTCCCAGACCGTCGCCAATAGCCCATTGTGCAGCTCTAGAGCGACGTAAATGAACTACTACTACTACTACTAGAGAACTGATTAACCCTTTGGGTCGTAAAAAATTATAACGGAACAGTCGTCACTTGAACACCAAAAATGAAACGATTTGCTTCTCTCTTCATTCTTCAAAATAAAAAGCAGAACATGCAAAACCGCGTTGTAACAATCAATCAGTAGTTGATGCAAAACTGACAACATTCTCACAGGTTGTTCTTGTAGTTCATTTAGGTCGCACTAGAGCTGCACAATGGGGAATTGGCAACGGTCTGGGAAACATCCTAGAGGATGATCCGAAGACATGCCACCACAATTGTGATCCTCTGCAGAGAGGATGGCTCTCCCGTTTCGGTAGCCCGTCGACCTGCACGCGAAGTCGAGCATTTTACACTAGAACAGTTTAACGAGGATCAATGCCACACTACATCGGTCCTCATGCAGACTAATCCAAGTGGTCACCCACCCGGACACTGACCTCAGCCAGTGATACTTGACTTCGGTGATCTGCTGGAAACCGTGTCTTAAACGATCAGTTCACTGCGGGACAACATTCTCACAAGTTTGAATTGACTTACAGTTTGCAAAGCAGCGATGGAAATGTTTAAGATTCACAATGATGCTATAAATTGAAGTAAGGAGGTGATCCCCGACAATGCGGGACTCATTTATAATAAATCTTGTTTAATAGTACAAAATGAAATTTGTGGATAATCCCTTATCATTTTGTGCTTTCCTTCAAAATGTGCAAAAACTACTTAGGAAATTGCTCGAAACTTTTTAAATTTTTAAGATTTTCAAATAAAGTTTTTATTATTAGTTGCCAAATACAATTCTTAAAAAAATATTAAATTTTTTTTTTTTTTTTTAAAAATATTTTCTACGTTTTCTCAGTATAATAGAAATAGCTTAAAAATTCATATCTTGAACAGTTTTCAACGAATTGTTTTTTTTAAATTCAAAATCAAAATTTTTGATATTAATCTTAAATTTCTCTAAAAAATTTTTTTAATTCCAATGAATATTTATGAATGAAGTTATATTTAAAAAGAGAAAAAAAAACATAAGACGGAAAAATTAACTTGATTGTATGATTGATTGTGTATTTTGTTTCTGGCTTATATTATTTGGCCCCAATTCTAATTATTATGCAGCGCAACTACCAAAAATTACTTTAATCGAATAAAAAATATTGATTTGTTTAAAAAAAATCATTTTGACATAATTTTGAGGATCGAGTTGAATACACATTTTTCTTTCCAGTGGAAAAAATAATTGGCGATCGAAATGGGCTGCAGGTGGCGTTGAGCAGAACTTTTTTCCTATGGCAACACTTCACATCCTTTCCCCATTAGCGTGTGGAAAGTCATAGAGGAAGGAAGTACGTTAGTTTCTCTCTTGATTTTCATATAGATTGAAATCCTTTAACTTGAAAAACTATATGGAACTGAAAACTACATTAAACATAGTTCTAAAGAAAAGTATTATGGAAATTTTAAAAAATATTCTTATTAAATAAAAAGGAAAAATATTAAGAAAAGGGAAAATATCGTAGTACATTCCTATACAACTGAAAAGAGGAGGAGAGGGAAGGGAGAAGGGCTAAAAGCATGAAACCGGTCTCTCCCCAGATGGCGTATTCGAGTGTTGCGATCGCGAATTCGCCGAAACACAATTTTATTCGTCAAATTTACGATATTATCCTAAGTTTCTCGAAAAATTTTCTTTAATTCCATTGAACATTTAAGAATGAAGTTATAGCAAAAAGGAGAAAAAAAACGCAAGACGAAAAAATTAACTTGATTGTACGATTGATTGTATGATTGATTTTGTGATTGATTGTATTATATGATTGATTACATTATTGTTTGATTGATTGAATGATTAATTGAAATTATGAATGGATGGATTTGTTGATTGCGTGATTAATTGATTTTATGATTGATTGTGATATTGATTGCATGATTGATTAATGAATGATTGCTTGCTTGAAGGATTGATTGTATGATTGATGAAAGGACAGATTGATTTTATGTTTGTATGATTGATTGCATGGTTGCATAGTTGATTGTATCATTAATTGTATGATTGATTACTCATACATATCATATTTCAAATTTAGCAATTAAATTTAAAGCTTTCAGACCATTGAGAGGCCCATAAATAAATTACGATAGAAAACAGCTATTTTTGAGCACCCTATTCCAGAAAATCAAACAATAAGCTTCTAACTTGTATCGATTGCTTTAGTTATTATTTTAATAACTCCATAAAGTTTCGTAAGCCAAGAGTAAATATTTATGAAAAAATGGACATTTTTTATAAAATATTCATTTTTTCGTTATAACTTTATAAATATTCATTGGAATTAAACAAAATTCCATTGAATTTATAAGTTATTTTATAGGATTGATTGATTGTATGATTGATTGATTATTTGGTTGTATGATTGATTAATTGTATGAGTGATTGTTCGATTAGTTGATTCATTTTATAAATGAATGGGTATATGGATGGATTGATTGCATAATTAAATTATTGATTGTGTGTTTGATTGATTGTATGGTTGATTGTATGATTGATTAATTGTATGAATAAATGGATGGATGTAATGATTGTATGATTGATCACTCAGAGATATCATATTTCATGTATGAACGGAGGGAAGGATGGATAGATGGATTGATTGTATCATTGTGTGATTGATTTTATGATTGACTGTATGATTGATTGAATGATTTTATGATTGATTAATTGTATGAATGATTGATCGTATGATTAATTGTATGAATGATTTCATGATTGATTAATTGTATGAATGATTGATCGTATGATTAATTGCATGAATGATTGTATGATTGTGTGATTGATTATATGATTGAGTGATTTCATAATTCATTTAGTAATTGTATGATTGATTGATTGTATGATTGAATGAATGGACGGATGGATGATTGTATGTAAGTATGGATGGATTGATTGCATGATTGTATAATTGATTGATTGTATGATAATTATTCTTAATGGTTAGAGGGGGTGATTTCTAATATACTAAATAAACATACCTTTTTCTCAACGACTTCGGATTTCTGACTCCAAAAATATAGGGGTGTCTGTCATCTGGGAAAAATGGTCAGGAGAGCAGTACGAAGTCTGGAACATTAAATGTTAATTTCACTTTTTGCGTATTTTGCCATATTTCGGGAACTTTTTAAGCGAATTGAAAAATGTGCACACACTTATAAAATTTGTTTATTCAAAGATAATTCTATGAAAAATTAATTTTAGTATATAATAATGATTTTTTATTATTCCATTTAATAAAGTCAAAATTTTTTTTAATTATAAAGCACATCATTTTTTACGTCATTTTGAAGTATGTAATTTTACATGGCAATATACAAAATTTGAGCAAAATCGGTTGAATAGTTTCTGACAAATAGAATTTTAAAGAAGTATATTCAAAATTTGATTTGATTTGAACTATTCAACCATTTCGCTTAAATTTTATATTTTGTCACGCAAAATTACATACTTTAAAATGATGTAAAAAATTTTAGATCTTGTAATTCGAAATTTTTCGACTGTTATTAAATAACATAATAAAAAAATAAATGCTAAAATTTATTTATTTTTTGCCAAGAATTATCTTTGGCTAAAGGAATTTGACTAGTATGTGCAAAAAGTTTTCAATTCATTAAAAAAGTTCTCGAGATATGGCGAAATACGTTAAGGGGTCTAAACTTTAGACTACTCTCCTGACCAAGTTACGGGGACCATATTTAGCAGATTGGGTCTGCTAGATATTTTTGGGGTCTGAAATCCGAACTCCTGAAAAAAAAGGGTAAGTTTATTCAGACTTTAAGAAAAAAAAAAAAAAAAAAACGAAAGTACGATTTTATGTCTGATTTCGTAACTTCTAATATCGTCTGCACTAATTAATAAGTATATTGAGGTCCCTTAGAACCATTAAGAATGAGTCTTAGAACGTGAAGATCTGATCGTTAGATCAAAAGTAATTTAGTGTTGTTCGTCTTTTTTTCCGGCGCATCGTACGTCAGGGTGATAATTACGATAGAGCAATTTAATAAATTAAAAAAAATGAATTCACTTCTTACTTTGTTAGACGTTTTTGGCATTTTTTAGCGTTGAATGAACTGCAAATAATTCTATGCATAATTCTAAAAACTTTTTTTTTAAAATTTAGTGGTAGTCAAATGAATTTTGTTTCGGTAAAGAATATTATATGTATACTGGCTATCTTTTATTTTCTTCTAGGATGATTTTTCGAACTGGTAGTAATGTTACAACCGAATGTCATGCAGGAATATTTTGTATTTTTTTACAGTTTAACTTAAAATAGTTTATAATTACATATTTAATTTCTTTGAAGTGGTAGTCAAAATTATTTTAAATAATATTTTTAAAGTCAATAATTAAGCAGAGAAGCTTTGCGACAGTTTTAAATGTAAAAAAAATTCTTCCTGCTATATTTATGTAAGTAGAGGTCCCTGGCCACAGTCGAATAAAAAAAATAATAAAAGTACAGTTATGCCATTATTAATGATTTTTTGACTGCAACTATTATGCCAACTTCGACACGTTATATTTTATATATTTTACATAAGGCTTATAACATGTTAATATTTTGTGAGGATTGTAGAATATGCAAGTCAGAAATAATTTTTTTTTTTTACTTAAATTACTAATACAAATCTAATTTAAATAATTAATTGCATGAAATTTTTCTCCCTCTTGTACATACTGCTAATTTTGAGTATTAACAACAGTAACAATCCCTTCACGATTTGAAAATATTTCTAGCAAATTTAAATTCAGTTCATAAAATTTTGAATTTATGGGAGAAAATAGTAATTATATGAAATAAATAAGCGAATAATTTCGTTTCGGTTAGGTATAAACTACAATTGTAACACAATATTTTTATTTTAAAACAGACGCAATGAGCTTTCTGATTACATAACATCATTGAATAAACAATTTTGCTTCCTATCCATATTCCACTGCCTGCAATTTTAGTGAATTCTTAACAAGAATGCTGCTGCCCTCTATTAGTGAATAAAGAAACCACAACCACCTGTTATTAATGAGTCTTTTTTGGCGCCTGTTGCTCGCTCGGTCAGTGAAATACAGAAGTGGTGCTCAACCAGTGCGCGCCGAGTTTGGAGCAGGTTTAAATTTTGGTTTCAGCAGATATTAAAGACGGGTAGAATTTTCCATTACAGGTAGGATATTTATAAAATTTTAATAAATCATATGGATTTTTTTTTTGAAAAAGCATAACTTTATTTATAATTATAATATTTGTTTAACGCAATTATTAAAAGTTGTTAAAATATACGTTTGAAATTCATAGAATAGTTGAATTATTTGAAAACTGTTATGCTGTTTTTAATAATTACTATAATAATTTATGTTTGCTTAAAAAAATTCTATATTTATATTGTTTATATACAGAAAACCAGAAATTATATGTTTATTATTATAATTTCCTTTTATTGTTTATACAAGGAAAAACATAACTCCTATATAGTAATTATAAGTATTATTATAAGCATTATTGTTATTAATTAAATATTTTTTCATTTTTTGGGATAAGTGTAATAATTTTCTTTTCTTTTACAGTTGACGTTGGTTTCTCTGTTCATAAATTATTGCATATTTTATTTTTTACTTTATAATATTTACCTTAAATCAGCTTTAATATGAAAACTTTTATTTAAATTTTTACATTTTCTTCAGATTTTGAAGATTTTTTCTCTGAAGATAAAGTTAATTTTTGGCAGAAAATGTTGGTTAAAGCTGCTAATTAAAAGATTTAATGATTAAGATCTTAAATTTATGAAGGATTTCTTTGAAATTAGGCGTTAAATTAATTTGCGTTTCCTTTAATTATATAATTTTGTATTCCTAAAACAGTGTATATTTACAATATGAAAATTATAATGCCTTGTAAATAAAATATCAACTTTTAATTAACCACTCTTTTACAAGTTAATAATCCAGCGGAATGTGATTATTGAAGATGTTGCAATTTTTTAATGTTAAATTTATGAAGGATTTTTTTGAAACTGGACGTTATTCCTAAGTTTATAAATTAATTAAATAATTTGAATTTCTTTTCATTACATAGTTAGTCATCCTAAAACAGTGTCTATTTACAATATGAAAATTATAATGCATTGCTAATAAAATATTAATTTTTAATCAACCAGTTTTTAAAATATTAACAGTTTCTTTAGGTTTGGTATAATAATTTTTCACGTATATTAAATTAATAATTCGGCGAAAAGTGATTATTGAAGATGTTGAAATTTTTTAATGCTAAATTTATGAAGGGTTGCTTTGAAATTGGACGTTAATTCCTAAGTTTATAAATCAATTTTCATTTTCTTTTATTATATAGTTAGTAATCCTAAAACAGTGTTTATTTATAATATGAAATATTAAATGCCTTGAAAGTATAATATAAATTTTCATTTAATCAGTTTCGTTACAAGTTTAATAATTTTAGTTTTTGTGTAATAATTTTTCACGTATATTAAATTACTAATTCGACTGAACGTGATAATTAAAAACGTTAAAATTTTTTAGTGTTAAATTTATGAAGGATTCTTTTGAAATTTGGAGTTTATTCCTCAATTTATAAATTAATTTGCCTTTATAGCGTTATTTATAGGCCAAAAAACAACTTCCATTTCTAATATGAAAAGCTTGATACTTTACAAATTTTATTAAATTCATTAATTTATTTTAATTTTGTTCAAAATATTAAAAAAAAATTTTTCTTATAAATTCAATCACTTATTCGGCGGCTAGTGATTATTGAAGTTGATAAAATTTTTTTAAAGATAGTTAGTAAAAAAAATATATTTATTACGGATTTTTATGAAATAATTTCTCAGTCTTAAATTATTTAATATATTTATTTATTTAATAATGATAAGTTTGAAACAGGTTCTATATCAAATATGAAAAAAATGACTAGATTAATATAAATTTAACGTTATTTTTCAAGTTTAATAGTTTATTTAGACTATAATTTGTACTTTTCATATAGGAAAGAGACAATGATAGTTTTATGAAAACGATTTTAATAAATTTGCCATAAAAACATAAGTTCTTATGGCAATATAGAATGGCAATTTTAATGGCAAAATACAGTGGCAGTTTTTACGACAAATTAGCCATAAAATCTTATGCCTTCTTTTTTATGACTTCTTATAAGTTACTTATATGGCTGAGTCATTACAGCTATGACACTTTCATTTGGGAAACACATATCATATCTAACATAACATATCTAGTATTTTTTTCTATTAAAATTTCTTTTAAATGATACTCACTCTAATTTGGATATATAGATTTTTTTAAAGTTTTTTTCTTAAAAAATATAACTTCTTTGTCCTCACCACTCCCAAGGGGCTAGTTTGGACAATGTGTCCCAGTTTATCATAGGGCTACAATTAAATAAACAATTGCTGTTAATAAAAAACAAGTTAAATTAAAGTGGAACCAATTTTAGTCTAAAAATATTGTCCTGATTACTTATTCTCTACAAGATTTATTTTAATTAATGACAAAGCTTAAAAGTACCTAAAATAATGCAATAAAATAAAATAAAATACATTACAAATAAAAGAATTCACTACACATAAATGTTATTTTTTAAAAAGATGAAATATGATATATGATATGATATGAATATATGATACCACTATAATAGCTTCAGGGGATTGCTGGATAAAATATATTTATAGTCAAATTAAAATATGGAGTAATGCGTATGGAGTATTTTTCAGGAATCTAGTGATCGTCACATTGGGAGTTACAAGCTTAGTTTAACCCTTTTAGGGCATGCCGCTTCAATGAAAAAATTGAGTCAAGGAAAGTCTGAACGAATTGTAATCAATAAATACATATCCGCAGGGCTGCCAACTCCGTGCGCTTTATGGTAAGATTTTTCTGGTGGTAGCTAGTTTATGTTTTAACCAGAGATGCCAACTAATCCCGATATGCCAAAAAAAAAGAAAAAAAAAAAAGAAGAATTAAGAATAAAAAAAAAGTAAAAAGATCTACAAACAAAAATTTACAGATTTCCGGTTATGTCCATTTACAGATTTCCTCCTTCACTGTTAACAAAAGAGCGCGTCACATAAGCATTTGAATTATTTAGAAGTAGTAGGGAATAAAAACCCTATTTATCGAATTTGCTTAACTAAGAATTTTTCATTGAAGGAGTACCACTCAAAAATATTTATCCGCTATCTAGAGCAAGTTTGAATCTCTGTAAATGCTATCAAGTTTCACCTTATTCATAACATAATTCTTTATATGTGTTTGAGTTATCGAATTATGGTAGAGATCAGGAATGTTTTGTATTACCTTCTTAAAAACATGTAATATATTTCAAGATAAAAGTTTATATACCAGCATAATAAAATAATTTTGAGAGACTGCTGGACGTTTTGTAAGTAGTATTATAAATATACACCGAAGAGCCATTACATTATGATCACCATGCTAATAACATGTAAGACCACCTTTAGCCCTCAAAACTGCTAGCACCCTCCGTGGCATTGATTCCACAAGGTGCTGATAGGTAGTTTGAGGTATCTGGTACCAAGCGCTCACCAACTGGTCCTGCAATTCCNTATATTTTTATATATTGGGTCGTCTTGTAAGTTTGTGACGATTTTTGACAGGTGGAGCTCTCGTAGATCAGCCTAAGAAGGGTAGCTAACATCAAAGCAATCCGAGATTTTCCTAATTTTGCAACCACCTCATTTTCGAGTATAGTTATCTCTCATGTTTCAGATTTCTATGAATGCTATAGGGTTCCAAATCTTTGTGGTGATCAAGAAAACTTAATAATCTATTTAAAAAGAAAAAAAAAGCAAGAAATGAACTTTATAGTATATGTTTGGCTACCACTTGACAGGGAGCTCCACTTATCAAAAATCGGCACGAACTTCCCAGAGGACCCAATATATATGCTACTGTGAATGACCGAAATCAAGAGAATGTCGACTTTCACCGGTGAATGTCAACAATCACATAGTCGCTTTGCCAAATGTCCGAAATATTTGTTATATCAGATTTGATATAAATTTATTAGTTGAATTAATATCTGCTGAAGATACACTGACTGAGTAAAACTCATGGGATAGCAGGGCTCTGATTTGTGGATGGACAGCACGTGTGACCAACGCCACCTGGTGGCCTCCGCGACTGTCTCAGTTGTGTGCTAGACATTGCTTGAAGTGGCTGTGTGAGTGATCAGGTAAAATGCAGCATCGTCGTGAGTTGACGGCATTCGAACGCGGCATGGTTGTGGGTGCCCGACGCATGGGACATTCCATTTCGGAAGTGGTTCAGGAATTCAGCTTTCCAAGGTCAACCGTGTCGAGAGTTTACCGAGAATGGGTGAATGAGGGTGTCACAGTCCACAACAGACACCATACCGGGCGTCCACAGCCCCTAAATGACCGAGACAGGCGAAACCTGAAACGAGTGGTAACTCGAGATAGGAGAACAAATGTGCAACAAATCACGGCTGAATTCAACACTGGCCGTGATAGAGACGCGTCCCAGTGGACAATCCGTGGGAACATGCGTGTTCTCGGGTATGAGAGCCGTCGCCCCACACGTGTGCCACTGCTAACCCAGCGTCATCGGAGAATTCGGCGTGCATTTGCCACCAATCACCACGGATGGACACTGCAACAGTGGCGTAACGTGATCCGGTCTGACGAATCACGTTATCAATTGTTCCATGATGATGGGAGGTACCGTGTATGGCGCACACCGCACGAAGCGATGGATCCAGCATGCCAAGTGGGCACAGTCCAGGCCGGTGGCCTATCAGTCATGGTGTGGGTGCATTTTCGTGGAATGGAATGGGTGTATAAAGACGACAACACAGCCCCACATCGCGCCAATATCGTTCGTGCCTGGTTCGACGAGCATGCAGGTGAGATCCAACGACTGAATTGGCTATCTCGAAGTCCTGATATGAACCCCATTGAACATATCTGGGATGCCCTCGACGTCAGGCTCAGGGCATTGAATCCTCAACCCACGAACAGGCCACAATTGGCTGCCGCTCTGCAGGATGTGTGGTGCCAACTACCTCTGAACGTGTTTCAGAGCCTTGCAGACTCACTTCCTTGCCGTATCGCTGCACTCCGCAGGGCCAGAGGGGGCCCGACCAGGTATTAGGTGGGTATCCTATGAGTTTTGCTCAGTCAGTTGTAGATTAGGAGAAACATCAGTCTTTGGAGTGAATGCATACTGGGCAGTGGCACTTAACCTTAAAATCACATTGATGTAGGGCATACCGGGCAAATTTATACCGGGCAGTGGTATTCTTACCTAGACCTAGTATATATTTCGGACATTTACCAAAGCGACTTAGCTGTTGTCGATATTCACCGAGGGAAGTGAACAACCTGCAATATTTTTTGAAACTTAAGTGAAAATTAACGCAGGTCTAATTAAGCGCTACTGCCCGGTAAACAATTGCCCCGTGCCTACATCAGGCTTTTTTTAAGGTTCAATACCATTGCCCGGTATGCCCTACATCAATGTTTTTTGTAAGACCAAGTGCCACTGCCCAGTATACATTTAACCGGTTTTCCGAATACTGATGTTTCTCCTAATCTATCCTCAACAGATATTGAAATATCGAATAAATATAATAATATCAACGAATAAATTAATATCGAATCTGACTATCACCAACGCGACTATGTGATTGTTGACATTCACCAGTGAAAGTCGGTTAATCACGGTAACAACTGTACTATGTAATGACTATAGATCCAAATATAAATATTTATATTACTACAGAAGTCCGATAATCCGGCACGTTCGGGACCGGCTCGGTGCCGGACTACCGAAAATTCTGGTCTATCGGGCAGTAATTATAAGAACAATTAGGTTAATATTTAAACTACAAATACAGTATGCAAATGCATACAACAAAGTTTATTTTAAATTTCATATAATATATGTATACGTACTGTAAAACATATTTCACTTAGATTTAAAAAAGTCACGAATGTCTTTTTGTTTTCTTGACTTTTGGCGTTTAGTATAAAATTTATTTTTAATGATATGGAAATCAATAATTTCTGAATTACTAGCCTCAGCAAAAGAGATAAACTTATTTAGTGATTCTGCAGCTTATGGCCAGCTGATTTTTCCCTTTTCTTCCGTTTCTGCATCTGAGACACTTTCTTCAAGATTTTGAGTAGGCTGAGGGTTAACTACAATGTTGATAATGTCCTCACGATTTTCTCAAACTCGTCTTTGTATTTTTCTGCAGAGTTTTGGTTTGCTGAAAGTGTTTTTCCAGTTACATCAAGTCTCCGAATTCCATGCCGAAACTTAAAGTTTCTGAGCCAACCATCGGAATAATTACATTCACTTTCAGCAACTCCTAAATCTTAGCCGAATTTCTTTGCCTTTTCAACAATCATTGGCCCTGTTACTGGCTTTCCTTCAGAACGTACTACACTAAACCATTTGAACAATACACTATCTAGCTGCTCCAGTTTTTTTTTTAATATTTGTCTAAAAGCCAATTTTTCAGTTGTTACCGATTGAGAAGCAAACTTCATTAGTTCATCTTTTTGTTTTTTAATGTCATAAATAGTTGATGAGCCAATGTTAAACTCATTCATTAAAACATTTCTATTCTCGCCTTTTTCTAGCCGTTTGATGATTTCTAGTTTCTGATTGAGAGTCAGTCAGTGGCGTACCTAGAACTTTTGCTGCCCGGGGCGATCTCCAGTTTGCCGCCCTTTCTATTATAAGTCAATCAAATAGTGGTTTTTATAAATTAATACACATAAATAAATTATTAAGTTGTTTAATCAATATTAATTAATACACATAGTAAATTTTTTTAGACATATTTGTATGCACTCGTAAACATATTTATATAATATCTACTCTTCTAGCTTTCATACTAGAAAAATCGTGTATAGTGCTCTCAAAATTTATAACTAACTAACTCAGTGGCGCGTCAGCCCATTAAGAGGGCCAAGGCCGACTGTGCCCATCTCAGTTTTCTTGACCTTGGGCTCTGGGGTGCAGGAGCATATGTTCCGGTCAGGTGGTCAGCCGAACGCGGAACCCCCAGTGTTAGTTCCCAAGCATGCTTGGTACTCATTTTATCGACCCACTGAAGGGATGAAAGGCTGAGTCGGCCTTGCCCGGCCCAAGGATCGAACCAAGGACCTGTGGCACGGCAGCGCGAAGCGCTACCACTCAGCCACCGGGCGTCTCTCAAAATTTATATTATTTGTAATTTCTTGTTCTATTGGCAATATTGCAAGACTTTGTAGTCTTAATTGACTCATTGTAGAACGAAGATAATTTTTTATCAACTTCAATTTTGAGAAGCTTCTTTCGCAACTAGCGACACTGATTGAAATTGTTAAAAAAATTCTTAACAAAATTACAATGTTGGGAACAGAATTTTCCAACCTATACTGCTGAATAAATTTTAGCAGATCAAGAGGGCCCTTCTCCCCGTTTTTCCAATGTTTTGCCTCTTCTTTTAGTGTAGGTACAGCCATAAAAACCTGGATCCTTTTTCTTTCAATATGGAACTGTTCTTTATCAATGTCAATCAAGTCATTTATTTGACATTCAAATTCTTCATTTAGTAGGTTACACGGTATTATACACGAATATTTTCTTACAAGGCCATGCAACTGATCGAAGCGTTCTTTTATTTCCTTTATAATTCTGTCCATAGATGAAAACATTTCTCTTCGTACTTCTTCTTCTAAGGATAGCCCCACGTCTCGCGAATTTTCCCCACTCATATTTTTTCTCCTTCTAACTCGACGCTCAGTCGATATCTCCAACTCTTCACAAATTATTTTGGCTGCTATAACAGCGTTTTGTACTAGCGTATCTCTTTGTTCCATGAAATGTGTTTGCAAAGAATTTAGTTTTATATGGCATTGGTGGACATTTAACCCTTTTATTTGCAGGTATTTTTGAGCGTCATTAATTTCCAAAAGGACGGGTTCCCATAAATGAAGGTAACATAGAAAAGAAAAAGATTGCATAGAATTGAGTAATACTCCAGCATCTGATCTCGTTTTACTATTTTCTTCTTCAGATGTCAATTTTTCCAAAGCGCTTAAAATGTAAAAAAAATGTTTTTTTACTATAGTTACCGCGGCAGCTCTAGCGCTCCAGCGAGTTTCTACACTGCGTTTAACACCTTGACCAGTGACAGAAAGTAAAACATTCCATCTATGAGTGGAAGAAGAAAACAACGAAAACAACTGTTCGATAGTTCCAAAAAATGTGATGGAATTGATAGCTGTAGAAGCTGCGTGTAAACATGCCAGGTTTAAAGAATGATTTGTACATGCTACAAATTCTGCATTTGGATTTATTTCTTTAATACGAGTTTGAACACCGCTGTGCTTTCCTGCCATGACGGCAGCATTATCGTAAGCCTGTCCTCTGCAATTTTTTATATCTAAACCGTCATTTTCTAATTTCGTTAAAATCATATCTGTGATTTCACCAGCAGTTTTTCCTTTAGTTTCTACAAAGTCAATAAACGATTCTACAACTTTAACTTCGCTACCATCAATAACTACATATCTAATAATTTGACTGGTTTGATCTTTGTGTGAAATGTCAGGAGTGCTGTCAAATATAATACAAAAGTATTTAGCCTGCTTTATTTGATCCATAATTGTTTTTCTGACTGCGCCTCCCAATAGCTCTATGAATTCGTTCTGGATCTTCGGCGACAAATAAGAGATACTATATTTATTACCCATCTTAATTTTTACTACGTGTTCTCGTAATACTGGGTCGTACTTAGCCAATAAGTCAACAAGCTCAAGAAAATTTCCTCTATTTTCCATTGAATCGATGTTTTCCTGATGAACACTTTCACGATGTCCTCGAAACGCCAAATTTTGTTTTGCTAAGAATCTAATTATATCAAGTATTCTTGTTAGAATTTCCTTCCATTTTTTTATTTCTTTATCAATATTCTGTTGTTGTAGTTTGTCAATAGTTGCGCCACGTCCAAGTCTTATTTCTAATTCCTTCCATTTGGAATATGATCGAATGTGCAGTGGACTCACCTCATGTTGACTAATTTTGGGATTAAGTTTCCACCATTTGTTAAAACCATTTTCCGTATTAAAACCTGCTTGACAAAGATTATCAAACTGTTTGCAGCAGAAACAATAAATACTTTTCTTCGATGGTGAATATACCATCCACGATCTTAAGAGCTTTTCGCCATTAGGCAAAATTTGAAAAAACCAGTCCTGATTCAGTTTTCTTGTTTCACCTTTGGCTTTGATTGTATTATTAGGACGTTTTACTCCTTCGCTGAAGTCGGCTTTCAAATTTTGAATTGCAAAGGGACCTTGACGTACCAGAAATACTCTTGTATTGTCGTCAATTTTGTTAGGCCATAATCCAATCTTTCATAGAAATAGACGGAATAATTTGTGCAGCAGATTCTTCATCAGAACTTGATGAACTTTCTACTTCTTCGCCAGTGTGTGAAGCAGGTCTTTCCTCTTGAACAACATTGGAAAATGTTTTTTCGCCTTCGAGGGCTGCTTCTTCGCCCGTATTTGAGGCAACAATACTAAAAGAACTAGAAGTTGACTTATGGGAGATATATTTGAGTAGTGCTCCAGTATTTTTAGTCTGTATTTCCTCCCTTCTCTTCCTTTTCTTTCTAAATGACGCACCACTTTCTTTTACTCGTTTCATCCTAGGGATATATAATAAAAATATAACTTGTCGAAATAAATAGTATATTATGTATAGAAAACGGCAAAGTCATTTTACTACTCTGAATAGCATTTAGAATAACATCTATATCTATAATACGTAATATTATATACTTACCTATAATAAACTCTCCAAATGCACTGGCACCCTAATAATTTGTTTCACTCTTCACTGTTGAAAGATTGAATCGCGAATGAACAAAATGGTTTATAAGCAATTTATCATTCCAAATACAATTCTTCAAAACGGACTGACTATATTTATCTATTTGCGATTCCTGAAATGGTAACTTCGTCAGTATTTTTGTTTTGTCTCGTTTAGATTTTGTTGTTTGAAAAAGATAGTTCTTATGCCGGCGCCCTAATGCTTTGCAAACCTAGCAGACCGGCGGTCTGCTAGGTCTTCCGCCTTCCCGCCTAGACCGCCTTCCGCCGGCCCTGCTTTTCAAAAGAAAAATCGATGATTTAAAAAAATATTGATATATCACTTCAAAGTAATCATATAAACTTTTCAAAAGAAATGACATTTATAAACTGATATCAAAAAATTTTAGTTAGGAAAAATTGCCGAACAAAATCGTAAAGATCCTTTTACGAATTCAACGAATTTTAATGAATACAATAAAATAAAATTATTATCTTGTTCTTGAATTAGAATTCAAAATTTACACTAAAATGCATTTATATACACCGAGGAATAATATTCGAAATCATATAGTTAATCATAATTTATATAAACCAAATATAATAATCATAATAATCATTTATTATTCAAGAAAGAAAATAAATATGAAATGAATAAGTTGCTTTTTACAACTATAAGTAAATATAAAAAATGCCGCCCCAAGGCAAGTGCCGCCCGGTGCGGACCGCACCCACCGCCCCCCCCCTAGGTACGCCACTGGAGTCAGTGTTACGTGTTTTCGTTTCTCTCCTTTTGAACTCGAAGGCTTAAGTTTTGAAAACACGGTCACTGTACAGTTAGAACGAAAATCACTTTTTTTATAAGCAGTTTCAAAAGTTGCGTTTACTGCGATGTGAAAGGACACAAAACAACAACGCACAAAAAAATGGCGAAGACGCTTCGTGATTGATTAACGGAGCTGCACTGCATCTGTTGTTTCCGAACAATACCGAGCGTTTCCGGATAATCCCGAACTACCCCGAAAACTTCCGAATAGCTCTCGAGCGTTTTTATTTGCTTTAAAGACACACTTTTGGAGAAAACCAAAATTTTTACAACTTTCCGGAGCGATGCCGGACTATCGGGCATTCCGGACTGTTGGATGCCGGACTAATGGACTTCTACTTTAATATCTTTTAATTATCTTGCTTCATCAAAATAAATTTAAATATCAAAACATTTGTGTTACTTCCGTTTTATGAAAATATGAATGTTTTAAAAAACCGTTTATATAGCTGCCAACTTGTACGTCCGTTGCAAAATAACTTCCCAAGTGGTAGCAACATCAGCGTTTTGGCGTATTAAATCATGAAATTTAAAGCTTAAAAAAATTAAACTACCACTACGAATCAATGATTAAAGAAAATATATAAATAAAAGCTATTTTTGATTAATGATACTTTCCCATCTGGTAGCATTAAAATAATACAGGCCTACTTACTTTATAGAACCTTTCAAGTTAATTTTAAAAATATGAAATCAACAAACAGAAAAATAACAGCAGGAGTACCTCAAGGAAGCATCCTTGGGCCCATACTATTCATATTATTTACCTACGACTTTCCCATCAACAGACAAGATTTTAATAGCATCACAGCTCTATTCGCAGATGATACAGAAATTGTCGTGAAGTCCAAAAATCCCAACATTGCCTTACAGAAACTCCAAGAAAAGCTCACAGAAATAGAAACCTGGTGCCTAGACTGGAAGTTTAAAGTGAGCGGCCAAAAATCGAAACTACTAATCATTCAACATAAAAGAAAAACTATCCTCGTCAAAAATCAAGTTGTTCTCTTTAACGAAACGATACCCATAGTCAAAACAGCAAAATATCTTGATCTGGTCATAAACAGCAAATTTAATTGGAAAGATCACGTCAAAACAGTTATCAACAAAGCACAAACAGCCTGCCACAGATTACAAATCCTTCTTCAGAACCCTAAAATGGAACTCAGACTTAAACGTTTACTTTACATCTCGATGATCCGTCCCATCTTAATTTATGCATCTCCAGCTTGGTGCAACATCTCCACATCACTTCTTAAAAAACTCAAAATATGCCAGAATAAAATCCTCAGGAAAATAACAAAAGCAAGATGGTTTATCCGCAATAAAAACATACATCGCGACCTCAACATAGATTTTTCAGATCATCACATTGCAAAGCAAAATTTCAGATTTTTTGAAAAGACCATATATTGTGACACCGCAGGATTCAATGAAATTTTTACTTTTGAAAACTTAAGAGAAGACATAAACCTCAGGCCGATTGCAGCTCATTTTTGTAGTGACATAATTTTAACTAAAATGCAAAATATTTCATTTTCCTTTTATTCCAATTACCAGAAAGAACCACCTTAAAGATTAAATACAAGATGAATGGAAAAAGGCCGCTAACGACCCCAGGCGCCCAGTTATATTTCGATGATAATGATGATTAATGATACTTAGAAATGCCTTTAGGCAAAGCTGCCAGCTTACAACGCTCTTTGTCAAAATTTACTTTAATGGTAGGGTAAATTAACGAGTGAAGGAACACTTAAGCTTCGATTGCCTTTAAAAAAATCTTATTAATTTCAAAATTCGTAATTTTAGTTAAACGACAGTGTCAACATATTTGTTACTAATTGCAAATTACGTAAAAAAAAAGTAGAGAACTTACATAGTATTGTTTTAAAGCTTTGGAGGTTCAAGTAACAAGTAGTAAGAAGACCAAATGAAGGAACAGCTCTTACCAGTGAATGAACACCCAGTAGAGGAACACCTAATTTTGGTTATTTTTTAATGCTCTTTATGAATTTATAAGCCTTACAAATATTTAAAAACCAGCCTATTCTTGAAATTATAACATATAAATACTTGTTGGAAAATGCTAACTTTTTTTTGTAATCATGAATTGAAAACTAAAGTGTCAACATATTAACACATACTGTTCATTCACTGGGAAATCTATGCCCAGTAAAGGAACATGCCTGTTCCCTCACTGATTAGAAGTTCTTTTTAGTATTTTTAGCATACTTTTGATGCGGAACATCACTAAAGGTACAAGAAAATTAAAGTTTATCTTTTATTTTCATTAACTTAGAAAAAAACCCAGTAAAGGAACACTGGTTTTTCATCGTTTGGTGATCCAGTGAATAAACACCCCCTTATCTCAGTACTTTATTATGCTATGATGCTTTAAAAAAATGAAACGTAACTTCAATAACTATATTTTGAACTCTCTTTTTCACAGTGAGAAAAATAAAACTATTACATGCAATTAATGCCACTTCAAACATATAAATACAAACACTCACCTGATAATTTTTTCCAAGAAACAAGGTGTTGCAGCGATAATAACAAATTCAAAAATTTTTCCAGAGAAGTCTATTTGACCAGGTAATCCAAAACATTGCTAGATGACATTCTATTGCTTGGCAGTAAGCTATTGTTACCAATCAATCTAAAGAAACACTTTCTAATTCTTATTTTTAATCAGTATATATGAAATGTTCCTTCACTGGTTGGTTTACCCTAACTAAGTAAATATTTTATTATATTATTTTTGACAGGTTTAAATTTATTATCCACACCACTACACATAAATGGTTTAAAAGTTCATATGCAAAGCTACTTTGCTCAGTTTAGTAGTACCACAATGTCACAAAAACAAAATGTCTTATTCATTGCATGATTTTCATGATGTTTGGGGTAGCGGCAGCTGCGCGGCCTAGGTACCCAGTTTGTTTTAAATAAAGAAAAAAAAAACAGTTTAGTAGTGGCGAGCATTTTCAAATGTTGGCAAAAATTCTGAAAACTTTGGTTTGTAAATGTCTACTACTCTTCAAAATATTTTGCGAAATACGTGGTAGTTAGCTTAAAAGTTTTGTCTTTAGAAAAATTTTCCAAACTTAATTGTTGTTTAACTACCACTTTGTAAAATCTTATTCAACGATCGTAAAAGTTGGCAGCTGTGCGTTGATATGAATTTTGTTAAGTACATGCAACAATATAAATAAAACGTCATGTAAATGTCAAAATAAATATAAGTAGCTTACATAAAAAGAAATTATGTGCTTTGCTTAAAACTGACACAAAGAGTTCCCTTTTATTTTCATGCTTTCAGACAAATGCAGCAGAACTTAGTTGACTAGAAAATATGCAAGCGCAACGGGGCAAAAACTAAGAGAGGAAACTTTTCTTATTTGGAAAATGTCACCGAAATTTAAGCCTTACAGGAAAAGGTCGATTTGAAAATTGTACAGGTATAAAAGACAACTGACATAAAATAAAACGTTGAAAAATTTTAAATGCAGAGCTATAAAAATAAAATTTAAGAGTATTTTAAATTTCCTGACATACTTATTTATTGATTATATGTTATAATCGCTTTTAAATGTAACTTTCATTCCTTTTCCTATTTAAAGTGCTTATTTATTATTTAGAACTTAAACTATATTAATTACCAATATAATTCTTTTATTAATTGTTTGATAATGTGGTTTAAGAGTTGCCAAAAATTTAAAATCGCTGACGGCGCTTAAGAAAAATTATTCTAGCGTATGTAGCACAGAGCAGAGAAAAAACGAAAATGTAATAACTAATTTATATTAAACTTTAAATAATAAATTTAGTTTTAAAGATAATAAAATGTTTAATTTTTATGTTTCCCTTTAATTTAAGGCAATTCTTTTGTCATTTTTAGAACTAAATATTATTACTTAAATTATAAACTTGTCGATTTAGATAATACGTCTTGTTTCACTCAAGGATAGGCAAAAAGTGTCGTATTTCTCTACCAATTTTTTTTATTAGGTCGTTGTGATCACCGTTACAGTTTTCAATGAAAAAGTATTATTACTCTTACTTGGAAAATGTTATTTAAAAAACTTACAATCAATGGAACAGACATACCATCCTTAGATAATGAAACTGCAATAGAAAACTATATACAGCAAATCCAGAATGAAATAACAGATGCTTTTAAAAATGCTTTCACAGAAACCAAGTATACTGCCCATCATTACAAATTACCACTTGAAATAAAGAACATAATAAGATTAAGGAACTCGCACAGGAAATGGTACCAAAGAACTTACGACCCAGCACACCTGGACGAAATAAAACAACTCAATAACCAGATTAAAAAACACAGTAAAAAATATAAAAAACAGCTGTGGCGATCAAAAGTCGCCTCCCTCTGCATTACCGACAACTCTATATTGAAAATGGCCAAGAAACTGAAAACAACTCCTCAAATAGACAGACCAATAAATGGACCATCAGGCACAGCGTACACACTAGCAGAAAAAATCGAAATATTCACAGATTCACTTCAAAATCAATTTTCAACTCTGATCAAAATCATCACAGAAGAAGTTAATAATTTTCAAATTGAGTACCTTATCCCAGAAGCAATAAATTCAAAAAATTATCAAGAAGTTAGCAGCATCATACAAAAACTGAAAAACAATAAAGCTCCAGGTGAGGACGGGATAAAGAATAAAATGATTAAACTATTACCAAACAACTACATCTGCAAAATCACGCATATTTTTAACCCTTTGGGGACGGGTGATTCAGAAAAGCATTCGTACAAAATTAGAATCAAGTTGTAATTAAATAAAAAACGGTAACTTAAATGTAGTCGTTGCTAATTTGACAGACTTACTTTCCTTTTACTTCAATTATTGTTAGTTTAATCATATATATAATCAATGTTAATTCAAAGTATAACTAAATAGTTTTATTTTGAACAAAGTAATGGTGAATTAAATAAATCAAACAATTATAACTCCGCCCACAAATAAACTGCTAAAGAAATACTTTGATTACCAGTTTTATCTTTTTACCCTGATTGATACGATTTCATGCTGGCACGTATTTGTGACAGTCGGCGCGAAAGGGTTAAAACCTGCATTGCTCATAATTACTACCCACAAATCTGGAAAAACACATCAGTCATACTATTTCTCAAGAAAAACAAGAACCCAAGCTGCCCTGAGAGTTATCGCCCAATCAGTCTACTTAACATGATCGGAAAAATATACGAAAAAATCATCTACAACAGATTAAAACCACTACTTACAGCCCTCCCCGACGAACAGTATGGATTCCGACAAATACTAGATACCACCAAGCAGTTACTCCGAATAATAGACTATACTGGCAGAGCAATCATAAATAAAGAAACAATAGCCTTCCTGATGATCGACATATCCAAAGCATTTGATAAAGTATGGCACACTGGCGCAATATATAAACTCATACAGCTAAATTTTCCACCCGGCATAATCAAACTCCTATCCTGTTATCTTTCTAATAGAACATTTCAAGTCACCATCAAAAAAAAAAAAAAATCTGTCGGCTGTGAGAAACATCACAGCCGGAGTACCTCAGGGCAGCATTCTGGGACCGATTTTATACGTATTATACACTTATGATTTTCCTATAAACAAAGCCGATTATAACAGCATAACAGCCTATTACGCAGATGACACCGGTATTATTATTAAATCCAGAAACCCAAATCATGCTCTTCAAAAACTACAGGACCATACATATGAAGTAGAAGACTGGTGCTTAAAATGAAAAACTGCAGTAAACGCTGGAAAATCACAAATATTAATTATACAAAAAAGAAGAATTAAAATACTTCCACAACTTCAACCAAAAATGTTCAATATAACAATAACAATAGTTAAAAAAGGCCTTAAATTATCTTGGCCTTATAATCAATAGCAAACTCACCTGGAATGATCATATCAAAAGCACACTAGATAAAGCAAATGCAGCAATAACAGCCATACAACCATTAATATATAATCAGAATATGTCACTCAAACTGAAAAAGCTACTATACACAACAATGATCCGCCCAATACTTACCTATGCCTCACCTGCCTGGACAACGATACCTCAACATCTACTGAAGAAATTAAACGAATGCCAATACAAGATCCTTAGAAAAATAACCTGTGCAAGATGGTTCATCCGGAATACCAATATACATACAGACCTCAAAATACCAACTCTATCACAGCATATATACAAGCTAAACGCAAATTTTTTCGATAAAGCCATAGAATGTAAAACAGCAAATTTTAATGAAATCTTTAAATTTGAAAATTATATCAAAGATAAGAACTACAGACCAATAGCTGCACATTTCGCCTCCGACGCCTTATATCATAACTATCAAAACAAATAATTTCATTAACCTTTCTGAAAATAACGTTTCCTCATGCTGATACAATTCTGAACAACTCCAAAATCAAACAAACACAATTATAGAGCAAGCTGCTCATTTTGTTTTTTGATTCCTTTTTAGTTATTCAAGCAAAGTGCTTGAAACATTCATAAAAGTAACTCCACTTCCTGCTTACCTCAATGCTCAACCAAAACAGTGTTAAAATTCTAGATGAATGGGATAGGGGTCGCCCAATAAAATCAAAACACTAGGACTAGTTATTTAAAAAAATACAGGAGCTGCAGCTGTGATATTATAAAAGTTTTCTTAAAAATTATTTCATCAACGTTCTTTAAAAAATGAAGAAGTTGGCTACTGAGATATTATAAAGTTTTCTTTACAATTATTTAGTAAACGTTCTTTAATAAATGCAATATTCGGCTGCTGTGATATTATAAAAGTTTTCTTTAAAATTATTTAATAAATGTTCCATTATAAATGCATTATTTAGCTGTCATGATATTATAAAAGTTTTCTTTAAAATTAATTTATGAACGTTCTTTACAAATACAGAAGTTGGGTACAGTGATATTATAAAAGTTTTTTTTTACAATTATTTAGTAAACGTTCTTTTAATAAAAATGCAAAAGTTGGCTAATGTGATATTTTGAAAGTTTTCTTTACAATTATTAAGTAAATATTATTTAGTAAATATTTTAAAAAAATGCAGAAGTTGGTAGCTTTGATATTATAAAAGTTTTCTTTAACATTATTTCATAAACGTTCTCAGATTGCTTATAGAACAGAAATTTTATAAATAGTTCAAAATATGTAACGGGTTTCCCATTCTTGTTCTTTTTCGAGAAATGTAGAAAGGCTACATTTTCCTTTCAATAACCAAAACAAGAGTATTTTGGGTCATGTTTTATTTAAAAAAAAAGCTAACCAAAAAGTTTTTGGTAAAATAAGAAATAGCCTTCAATTGAAGCTTTTGCTGTAGAAGCAGAAGACAAAACTTGCTTGATATTTGTTGAAGACAAAGAAAAATACAAGAAAACTAACTTTTCCTTTTCTGACTTTCAATTTCAATCAGTGTAAGGTATATTTTATGAATGAGAATGGGCATAACTGAAAAAAAGGAGTTCTTTTTTGTTCTTTGTTTATCCGCAGACGACATCTCAACACTTTTTCTAAACTTTCGTCTTGGAAAGTTAGATAAAGCGTCTTTTTTCATATCTTAAGATTGGTTGACGTGAAACTTATTTATTTTAGCTACGAACTACCTGGTGGTATCAGACCTGCCAACATCTATTTTTTTTCTTCTCCGAATTATTCGAAAATATTTGAAGAGATAGCAAAATTTATGTTTCACCATTTGATTTAAAATAAAATTGATCACCAAGATATTTAAATCTTTCAAATATATACATTAAGCATAGCTTGATGTTTAAAAGAGCTAATGAAATTTGAAGTCTCGCTGTTTTGTCACTACATTATTATTTCTTGACAGTTTTTCCCTGTATTTCATTTTAATCTAGCAAATGAGACGACCAAAATAGTAGGATAATTTCATTTTAGATAAACGAGAGCATTTTTTAATAATTTTTTAACAATAATTTTTATAATTAAGAGTCGCGGTGGCTCAGAGGGTAGAGCATTAGCCCCAACTTGAGGTGCCCAGGTTCAAATCCCAGCGGTGACTGGTTTTTAAGTAGTTTTGCTCCCGGTTTGCACTGACAACTGTGCTGACGTAAAAATATCCTCAGTAGTAGTCAGATCATATGTTATAATCCTCTTGCCGTCGTACTAACTGTACTAGATTTTCGTGGTTTTCCTCACTATGCAACGCAAATGAGAGTTAGTTCCATGAAAAAGTGCTCCACCAAAGCTAATTTGTCCCAATGCTTGATCCAGGAGTTCCCTTTTCTTCTGGGTTGGATACCAGGTAATTTACAAGGCTATGGAGTTGAACATGTAACTGGAACCTTGACTGTTGAACATGGACTGTTGACTAATGAAGATGTTGACTAATGAACATGGACTGTTCAACGCCGGTCGTAAAGTAAACTACAATTCAGAAACATTATTTTGAACTTCAGGCAATGTGTGATAGTTTTTTTTATTGGTTTAATGAACGTTTACTATTAAACATATATTCAGCATTTTAATCGGTTATTGATGCTCTAAGTAGATAAGATAATGAATAATATTTTATAAATTTTTATTATATGCTGTTATTTTCGTATACTTTGTGTAACAATATATTTATTATATTATAACAAAATAATATATAATAATAATATTATTATTATATATTGTTAGTTTGCTTTACGTAATACTATAATAACAATAAAAATGTACCATAACATTTAATAATAATAAACAATAAATTATGATTATTACATATTGTTATTATGATATACTTTATAGTAATTATGTACATTAATAATAATGTACAAAAAGTATCCTTTAACAATGTCCCAACAAAAAGTAAAAATACCAAATTTAAACATACTCTTTTCTTGATAAATTTTATGATTCAATATCAAAAATAATATTTTATAATAACTCGTTCCTGTAATTTAAAATTAATTATTAGTAAAATAGAAGAATGCGTACTTTGGGTTAACAAAATATAATGATGTGAAATAATAATATTGTATAATAATAATTTGAAATAAATTATTATTATAATACATTGTTATTATAGTTTACTTTATGTAATACTATAACGATAAAAGTGTATAATAATATATAATAAATTATTATTATGATATATTTTTATTATATAGTATATTTTTAGTGCAGTATAAATAACAATAATAATAATAAACAAATCTATTTTAACAATGTCTCAACAAAAAGTTAAGATTATAAATGTAAATTATTTTTTTCTTGATTAAGTCATTATGAAATATGAAAAATGATATTTTATAAGGGCTCTTTGCTGTAATTTAAATTGCATTTATAGAATTCTTACCTTTTGCTTACAATACATAATAATAACATGTAATAATAATAATAATAGTAATAATAATGTACAAAAAATTACTTAAACAATGTCTCAATAAAAAATTAAAATTCTAAATTTTAACTTTTTATTTCTTGATTGAGTTTAAGATTTTTTATGAAAAATTATATTTCATTGTAACTCTTTCTTGTAATTTAAAATGCATTAATAGAAAAATACTCATTTTGGGGTAATAATGCATAATAATATAAAATAATATGAATATATAATAATATAAATATATAATAATATAAATTTAAAAGAGCTAATGAAATTTGAAGTCTCGCTGTTTTGTCACTACATTATTATTTCTTGACAGTTTTTCCCTGTATTTCATTTTAATCTAGCAAATGAGACGACCAAAATAGTAGGATAATTTCATTTTAGATAAACGAGAGCATTTTTTAATAATTTTTTAACAATAATTTTTATAATTAAGAGTCGCGGTGGCTCAGAGGGTAGAGCATTAGCCCCAACTTGAGGTGCCCAGGTTCAAATCCCAGCGGTGACTGGTTTTTAAGTAGTTTTGCTCCCGGTTTGCACTGACAACTGTGCTNAATAATATAAATATATAATAATATAAGTATATAATAATAATATAAATTAATTATTATTATTATATATTGCTATTATAGTTTACTTTGTGTAATACTATAAGAACAATAAAAATGTATAATAATGTATAATTTGTGGTTATAATATATAATAATAATGCTATGCAACAAAACTGCTTTAAAAATGTCTCAACAAAAAGTTAGAATTCCAAATCTAAGCATACTTTTTCCTTGATAATTCAATATCAAAAAAAATATTTTATAAGAACTTTTTTCTGTAATTTAAAATGCACCAATAGAAAAATACTTATTTTGTGGTAATAATGCATAATAATATAAAATAATATAAATATATAATAATATAAATATATAATAATATAAATATATGATAATACAAATATATAATAATATTGTAAATTAATTATTATTATATATATATTACTATTATAGTTTACTTTGTGTAATACTATAACAACAATAAAAATGTATAATAATTTATAATAAATTATTACTATTATATATTGTTATTATAGTATACATTGTGGTTATGATATATAATAATAAAAACTACTTTAAAAATGTCTCAACAAAAAGTTAAAATTCTAAATCTAAACATACTTTTTCCTTGATAATTCTAAAGTTCAATATCAAAAATAATATTTTATAAGAACTCTTTTCTGTAATTTAAACTCCATTACAAGCGAAAACGAAAAATGCGTATTTTGTTGACCCCAAGTAAAGTAAAAAAATAAATAAATAAAATAAAAGTCTGAATTTTTTTTAGTTTTATGTTCTTTTTTTCTAGATAGGTATTTTTCTGCCCATCAGGAAAAGAACAGTGCAATGTGATGTTCTAAATCGAATTATTGTTCCCAGGTTGGAACAAATACCCGAAACCGCACTCTAGGCATCTATTTCTCTGTCATTTCTTGATGTGCCCAAAACTCCTCTTCACATTTTACCCATACCTTCTCGAAAACCTACAGTATTTTTTGTAAAACATTTTATTTCACTCTTTCATTTTGTTTAAAGGAATATATCCTTGTTTCTTTCGTAACTGAAAGTTTTAGTTATATTTTTCACTTCAAAATTTAGTGATATTTCGTATTTTCTCAAAATATCTTATATTTTCAATACGAGTTGAGGAATTTATGATATAGTTATATAACCCTTAATTGCGCCATTTGTTTTTTTGGTCTAGCAATGTTACGTTAAAATATTTTAGGGATTGAGATTGATTTATAAAAAGAAATTTATTTAGCTGATTCCCTAAAACTAGAATGATTTTAAGATAATTTTTTGTTGGGAAATTAGGTAAGAGTTTCAATATTTTACCTACTGCAAAAATTGGCGTAAATTTTGAACTTCTGTGCTTAAAAATAAGCAAATTTATATATTCTCTGTTACTCTCTTCTCTTCTTGACCCAACGCTTAAATTTACTGTTACCCTCATTTATAAAAATAAAGCTTATTATTTTAAATTTTTTTTTTGCATTTTCTGATTAAGTTAAAAGATTTTTGGGATTGATTCATGAAAAGAAATTCATTTAAATAATTTGGTTGATTACCTAAATCTAATTTGGTTTTAGAAACAAATCACGTTAGTCGGTGGGAGTTATAAAATTTTATCTACTGTATAAAATTGGTCATAAAAACTTCCGTGCTGTAAATAATCAAATTTATATATCCTCTGTTATAAATACCAATTCTTCTCTTCTTGACCCAACGCTCACCTTTACTGTTACCCTCATTCATACTTCATTATCAAGTTCAGTATTTTTTTTTTTTTTCATTTTCTGATTAAGTTAAAAGAGTTTTGGGATTGAGATTGATTCCTAAAAAAGAAATACGCGTGACTAATTTGGTTGATTGCCTAAAACTAATTTGGTTTTAAAAATAGTTTATGGTTTAAAAAAGGGTGGGAGTTTCAAAATTTTATCTACTGAAAATAATTGGCTATAAAAACTTCTGTGGTTTTAAATAATCAAATTTATACATTCTCTTTTTATAACTACAATTACACACGATAAAAAATGATCGTATAACGTACAAGAGAGACAGTGTTGACTTCTTTTCTTCTTGACCCCACACTTACCTTTACTGTTAAGACGAAGTAAATAAGATTTTTATTTGATACATTATTATTTCTTTTTTGTATTTTCCGAAGTCAGCAGCAGATTCCTTAATTATCATAGTTGGAAAAACAGCTTTATATTGAAATTTAAAAATTAATGAAATCGACTAGAAGTATTCCTCTCTATGTTCTCGTAAGGAGTTAAGGGATGTTTACACCTTATTAAAAATTTAAGAGAAAGGAGGAAATATAAAGTGGCTTAGACTGATGTAAAGATTTAGTCAAAATGTAGGAAATAGGAAAAATTATTTTAATATTAATAGTTACAGCCTGCATAATTTCAGTAACCGATTCGAGATGATAAAAACTTTGATTTTTTATCAACTTTAACTATTTTTTCTCATAAAGGGCAGAATAGGATTAAACGTTCTCGTAGGTATTGTTGTTGACGTATGCCTGTTTTAGACAGAGGGGGTGCGATTATTCTTGTTTTCAAGTGGCGCCATCTGTGGTCAAGAATTCGACTTCTGCCACACCATACGTCACACCCGTTTATAGGGAGGACACATTCATACATCTATTCATTCATCCACAGATCCTAATTTTGACTTGAATCAGAGAATGATCGATCTCCAATCCAGTACCCCCAGAGGTATTGATTTGTTACGGGAACATGGAGGACTTTTGCGACTTGAGAGATTTAATGTGCATCAGTCACTTTCGTCTTCGTCACTTCGTGCATCAGTCACTTCGAGTCTTCGGCCGGCGGGGTTCGAACCCCCGAACTCTCGGACATGAGCCCAGCGCTCTACCGACCAGGCTATACAGGCCCTCTCGTAGGTATTAAAAATAAGATAAAAATTTTAAGAAACACAGATATCAGAGTCAGTTTGAGTAAAATACAAGTTTCAGCACCTTAATGCAAAAGTTGCTATTAAATTTTAAAATCTTTCCAAGGATACGCTTCCAGGGTTAAAATGAATGATAAATTGAAATGAACTTATATGATCTAACTTTTACTTTTAGATATAAATACCAAAAGGAATTTCTCGTGAACCAAAATTTTCTGGCCGCATTAAAATGAGCTAGATCATTTAAATTTTAACTGCAGCTCTGTGTTGGATTACAATACGATTTGCAATTATTTCCTGGCAAGGAGAATTTATCGTGATATAATTTACGATCACTTTCTAATTTACCACAATGTTTTTTTTTATAAAATTACCTCTGTGCTTGATGATAATGAAAGTTTCAATCATTTCCTGATCGTTATAATTGGAATTTATCTCCATATTTTCGCTAAATTGATTGATCAGAGGTAAAAAGTTTGTCCATTTTCTGAAAAACTTGAGTGTTTACACCTCGACAAGAGTGTTTCAACCTCCGACCCTGAGGATGAATTAAATGACTTTGATAACTTTGCCAGAAACTTAATTTATTGCCATATTATTGCTACAAGAAATGTATAGGCAATCGAAATTTCAATTACTGCCGATTTGCTAGAGTGCTTACATTACAAATGGATCTCTGTAGTGGATGACTGCTCAAGTTTAAATCATTTCCTGGCCGTTACATGCAGATTCTATAGCTATATTATTACTAAAAAGAATTTATCGACAGTAAAAATTTCGACCACTTTTCAACTAGCTAAAAGGTTTAAAAGTGAACTGTGTAGGGTGATAAAGCTGGCACTGATCATTTCTTGACCTCTACAGTCATAATTTGTAAAAACCAATAAATTTTGCAGCCAATAATTATGTTGACCACTTTCCGATTAGCTAGAGTGCTCAAATTTCAACTGGAGCAATGTGTATGATGACAATTCAAACATTTTGTAAATGTTGCTAATAAAATTTATAGACCACTTTAAAACATTAACAGACATAAAATGTTTCGCCAGACCTAAAACAGGAACTGTGGTGCCGATAATCACTATTCAACTTCTCTCGAATAATGATGTGTTTCAGTTGCTGCGAAGAAATATAGTTTTTTTAAAAAATTTTTGTCATTTCATTATAACAAATAATTTTATCATAAATTTCAATTCTAAATGGAAACAACTCTATAAAAATCCACATATTCTTGTGCTTACTGAATGTGTATCTTTAAAGAAATATTTTTGTCATAAAATTCAAAAAAAAAGTTTTAAATTAAGAGGAAGCAAATAGTAAAATTTTTTTTTATAATGCTGATAATAAAAAATATATCATAAGAAACAACACTCATTATATTTAGAGTTCTGCAGTTTATTAATAATAGTACATTATTTAGCATACAGCATTTTATGCTATGCTATGCATAGCATATATAAAATGATTTATTATCATTTCGATAATAAAGCTGATATAATTGCAAGCAAACTTTACTCTTAATAAAGTAGCTATATTGTATATTAAATAAAACTACATTCAGGAGTTTTAGTTAACTTTAAAAGAATATTTAAAAATTCTTGTCTCCGCATAAAAGTTACTAATTTTGGAAAATTTCTCTTAAAATAATTTTTTAGTAGAGTAAAGAACCTTAAAATTGATCATTAAAGAAGAATTTAATACAATACAAGTTTATTTCATAGAATATCTTACTATACCCAGTTCAGATTTTTATTTTCAATTTAAATTCAAAATAACAACCAGGACTTTTCTATTTAATAAGGCATAAAGGATTAATACGAAATTCAATGCGATTGTTTTTTTAACTTAAGAGTAAATGTGAAACAAACTAGTTTACATTTCTAGTAAAAGACAATATAAGATTTCAGTCACAAAAAAATATAAGATTAATACGAATACAACGAGAAAAATGCTTAAAATATCAAGTTCCATAATTATTCAACGGAAAATAAAAACAAAAATAATAATAAATACAATATGTAAATAGAAACAATGAGAAATCAGTATAGTTAATTAAAATTAATGAATCAATAGTCTGTTTTGAAATTCCGTAGGCTGAAATATACAACGAATTCTTTGTTGCTAAAGTACCAATATTTTATTACCTTACGTTTTATTTTTCTTCTTCCAACTAACAAGGGAAACTAGGGAAGTGTGACTCACCAATTTTGAAATAAACTAGTGGGATGTATGCCTTATGAGGAATAATTTTAGGGGGCAACATTCGTTTCGGCCCATAGAAGGTCCTGTGAGAGATAAAAAATAATTCAATATATAGAAAAATCGGTATTTTATTACTTCAATGCAGACTATTANACAACACCGCCACCTAGAAAAAATATATAGTGCTATATAATGCATATTTATTGTCAAAATTGATTTCGAAAATTTTATATGTCTGTAATTTTTCAGAAAAACCTGTTAGGTTAATTTAAAAAAAAAATTTAACATCAATTTTTTTAAATTATTTTTTTCAAGAAATTTTCCAAATTAATTGGAGTATGTAATTGCAAAGCAATTAATTAATTAATAATTACTTAATAATTAATTAATTAATAATCAGTTAATTTGCTAATTAATTTATTATTATGTTAATTAATTAACCAATCAATTACAAATTAATTGGAGTATGAGACAATTACAATAACTAATAGTCTGCATTGAAGTAATAAAATACCGATTTTTCTATATATTTAATTATTTTTTATCTCTCACAGGACCTTCTATGGGCCGAAACGAATGTTGCCCCCTAAAATTATTCGTCATAAGGCATACATCCCACTAGTTTATTTCAAAATTGG
>NC_092212.1:66859923-66874146 GCF_043381705.1 Parasteatoda tepidariorum | reverse complement strand
ATATATAATAATAATAATACACAGATATAATATAATATTATATATAATACCATAGCATTATATTATATGTTCAAATAAATTACGGTACCTTAATATTATGCTAATGAAGATTTGTGAACATAAACCCTAAAATAAACATAGATATTTTCATGTTCAAAAATATTTAGACAGATTAAGATTTCAATTTGATTGAAACTTTTTTTGAATAATGTTTTTAATAGTATTTTGTATGATGCTATATATTGGTATCAATAATTTCTAGCCATATACTTAAATAAAAGTGAATTAACTAATGTACTCATTACATGAACTTTTAGGTCAATGTTTTTAATTTTAAGTCCCGAGACATCTAAAATTTCAAGAAGTTTGACTTGAGTAAAAATTTAATTCTGTTTTTTAGTGCTTTTTGAGTTAAATTATGAGAATACGTTGAAAACAAATTATATTTGTTATTGCAGTGACTAACTAAATTCGAGGTAGGGAAACATCGTAACATCTTCGGAATCCACATTACCTGTCTCTACTCAAACAAGCGTCAATTCTGTTTAACGGTCTATTTGTCCCATGTTTGACAAACCATGAATAACCACTCGGTAACGTAATAAATCGCAACATCTTAAGACTTCCTCCTACGCTCTGACCAACAGTGCCCACCCCCTTCTACCAACCCCCGAAAAAGGGACTACCTAAAATGGCAGCAATGCATAACAGCAGTTACACTGAAATTTTGCTGACTTTCTGTTTACATGCTTGTATTATAACAATAATCGTTCATTGTGTTGTTGAGGTTAGGGATAAAAGGGGGATTTTTGTGATCAGTCTGGGAATTGGGGATTTTTATAGAGTGCGTGAAGTGGTAACAAAGGGAAAATAAACAAAATTCTAGATGACTAGTTACCTGATTTTCTACTTTCTGGGTGATTTGTAAATTACTGTTGTGTAAGGAATGATTTTCTTGAAATTTATCCTAAAAGATTTTTCTCGTTTAAGGAATATACCGTAACTGTGAACTATAAGGAGTTTTTTGGGGAAAATTTTACACAGTNATTACAACTTGATTCTGATTTTGTACGAATGCTTTTCTGAATCACCCGTCCCCAAGGGGTTAAGGAATATACCGTAACTGTGAACTATAAGGAGTTTTTTGGGGAAAATTTTACACAGTGGCTGAGAGGCCATGGGTGACTAAAATTGTAGGAAGTGGCAGAAACTCAATTTATCTTTATTTATTTAATTATTCAATCATAACAACCAACATAAATTATATTTAAAATTCTATAAAAATCTTTTTCAAGCAATTTCTATAGAATAATAAAAAAGTTTGTGAATGAACCTCATATAACAGATTTTTGTTATATATGAATCACCATTGTTAACTTTTTTAGTTGCCATTGGCATCCCTCTAGTGATAGCCAATTATCACTTAAACTCGCTTTTTCAGTATTTAAACGGATACCTGCCAACTTGTACGGACGTTGTAAAAGATTTTATAAAGTGGTAGTAAACCAACTATTAAGTTTGGAAGAATTTTTTTAAAAGCAAAACTATAACGACAACTATATGTATAATTTACCAACAAATCAAACTAATCTAGATAATTTTTTTTAAATTATTGATTCGTATTTTTTTTTAGAATATTGATTTTTTTGAAGCTTTAAACTTCAAGATTTAATACGCCAAAATGCTACTGTTGCTACCAGTAGGAAAATTATTTTTCAACGGCCGTACAAGTTGACAGCTATGGAAACACTAATTACAAACGCAATGATTATCTCTAAATGATAAAAAATAAAGAAAATGTTATAATTAAAAGGTACAATAAAATAAAATACAAAGTTTCGTGCAATGATATATATATATACACACCTGCCAACTTTTACGCATTTGGCGTAAAATTTTATTTTTATATTTAAACTGGTAGTAAATATATACTATTTTTTCTTTTATAAACTTAATTTTTAAATGATTTTGATCACCACTATTTTTAAAAAATTTGCGAATATATATTACTATGCGTTACTCTCAACGATATCAGCTCAAGCTTTTTCAATTACAACGTATTTCGTTGCTTAAAATTGAAATTTTAATACCACTGGGAAAAGTTGGTAATATAACGTTGGTGTAAGCTTTATTAAGTCCTTCTTTTCTTACTAGCACTCGAAGTCCTTTCAACAATTGAAAAAGATGGACTCAACTACTAACATTTTGAAAGATTTTTTACTAACTTACCATATAATACTCAGATATGAAGTGGTAACTAAATATTCAGAGGTGACTGACAGTCACCTCTCGAGTGGAAAGGGTTAATTGTTGGTGTTAAGATTCAACTATACTACCTGTAAAAGTGTGTTTTAACGTTTGATTCGATATAAACTTGATTTTCGGAATTTTTACACCAAATTCAGAAAGTTATTATTACCACAGTTTTTAGAGTGTAGAAGTCGCGAGTAGTGCCTTAACTGGTACTAGATTTGTATGCGTTTCATCACCTTAATTTTAGTCAACTCTTACATGAAGTCGAACAAAATCTATACAGGGATGCCAACTTTCTACGATTGTGAGAAACTTTTATTCGAATGGTAGCTTAAGTTCATGTTTTAATGTATAATTTTTTTGTTTTGTAAATTTGATTTAAAGTTATTTTTCACACCTTTACATATAGTGATTCAAAAGTTTAAAAAAAACACCACTTTGTTCCAGCTCCCTCGTGGTAAGTTTTTTAAAATGTAAACAAAATTTCCAAATAACCTGAAAGCTTTTGTTTTTAATTGTTTACATCTCTATAGTACATTTTGCTGAAATACAGTAGTTGGCAACCCTATCTATGTTATAAAATCATCCACGAATTGATTAGTTACACGAAAGCATGGGCCAGTCACGCGACTTTGACCCATGTGATATTTTTTTAAATTTTTTTTTATATATATCCGTCGTTGAACACCCAAACCCAATTTTTGGTTTACGACTACTGAAGCTCAACTCCGTAGCCTTGTAATTTTTGAACCAATCCAGAAGACAAGGAAACTCCTGGATCAGTACCCCCGGAACAGATTTATCGTGTATCAGTCACCATTTACTACACAGGGAGTCTTCGGCCGGCGTGGATCGAACCCACGAACTTTTGGACATGGGTCCAGTGCCCTACCAATATGTGATATTTTTTTCGATTTGAGAAGAGCTTGTAGTTGGATTAAGTGCGGCTGGGTAATTTTTAACTACAGCTCATATAGTTCATTTTTCTAATTGAATTTTGCATTGCCCTTTTAGATAAAAATTAAGCTCGTAGTTCATAAAAGAAATATATTTCTCTATGTTTTTTCAAATAGTTTGAATTTTTCCTTAAGTTTAAAATTCTTTTATAGGTGGGAGAATTGACGGGAGAAAAATCAACTGGCAAATTCTAGCTGAAGTTATGCTTTCTTTAAATAAACAATTTTTCTGCTTCTTCTTTTCTTTATTATTATTCACATCAAATACTTTAGCCACATCATGGGACAGTGCTGGTTGTCATAAAGTTGGTAAGTTTAAGAATGTTGTTTTACAATTTAAGTTTATTTTAGCTTTTGCTGAGCAAATTAATTTTAGTGTTGAAATTAAATGTTTTTGTGTGAAGCGATTCCTTTTGCAGGCATTTTTAAGTTGTCTCGGAATATTGAAAAAATGAAATTAGAGTTATAATCCAATTGTTATCCATGAATCATTGGCCTTTAGCAGATGCTTTTAAACGGTTGCAGAATCCTGTAAAAATAAATTAGAGTTATAAAATGAATGTTTATGAAATATTTGCCTTTGCAGATGCTTTTAAACGGTTGCAGAATCCTGTAAAAATAAATTAGAGTTATAAAATGAATGTTTATGAAATATTTGCCTTTGCAGATGTTTTTAAGTGGTTGCAGAATCTTGTAAAAAATAAATTAGAGTAATAAAATGAATGTTTATGAAATATTTGCCTTTGCAGAGGTTTTTAAACGGTTGCAGAATCTTGCAAAAAATAAATTAGAGTTATAAAATGAATGTTTATGAAATATTTGCCTTTGCAGATGCTTTTAAACGGTTGCAGAATCCTGTAAAAATAAATTAGAGTTATAAAATGAATGTTTATGAAATATTTGCCTTTGCAGATGTTTTTAAGTGGTTGCAGAATCTTGTAAAAAATAAAATATTGTTATAATAAAATGCTTGTTTATGAAACGTTTGCCTTTGCAGATGTTTTTAAATGGTTGCAGAATCATGTAAAAAATAAAATAATGTTATAATTAAATGTTTGTTTATGAAACGCTTGCCTTTACAGATGTTACGTGGTTAGCAGAATCCTGTGAAAGTTGAACTATTGTTATGAATAAATGTTTGTCTGTAAAGCTTTAGCCTTTACAGATATTTCTAAAAAAGACACAGAATCCTGTAAATACTAAAAAAAAAATTTAAAAGGCTATCAATTATTGCTATCAAAATACTTCAGTTTTTGTTTCTTTTTTTATTTTTAAAATATCTACGCATTGCCTGCGTTTGCACTAAATATGATCTCTGAAATAATTGAAAAGTTTTAATGATCAGAAAAGTTTGTTTCATCCAAAAAAATTGGCAAAAAATTAGGTAATTGACTTATCATTTTTTAATTTTTAAGGGGATGCCGAAAGTCATTAAAATGTCAATTTTTTCTCCGCTTCGTTATTCAATTCTGAAAATTTATTTGTACCTTTCGGGAAGTAAAATTGTCAGCCAATTATTATACGTTTAAAAAATGTCACGGTAGTTATTGGCAACGTCATTTTGCGTTAAAAAATTGACTCCGTTTAAAAAAGTTTTTTAGTTTATGGATAATCCATACAGTATTTAAGCCAATAAAGGAATCACTTTCAAAACTTTTCGCCATTAATAATTTTTAAAACTAAATTCAAACAATAAATTTTTTCAAAGTGTTTTAGTTAAAAACATCTCATTAATCATTCGGATTATATTTTTATTTAGAAAAAAATAAACACATTGGTTTTTGATCGCGCTCCACATTAAGTAAAAACTCTTAAATCTGGTGTGTTTTCACTGAAGTAAAGGATGTTTAGAATATGTGTTTTTTTTCTCCATCTATTCCTAAAATATCTTTAAAAAAAATTAAAGTTTTTAAAATTAACGCAATTTGATCAGACATACTTTCTGAAGCAGTAGTTTGAGATTGACTTTTTAACACGTAACTTTTAGGTGAAAATACTGGTACGGGAAAAGAGAAAATACTGGTAGACGAACTATCTCAATATTAGATAATATTCGGGAGGAGTTAATCTACTCTCAACAATAACAATTCACTGTAAGGAAATTAATCACGGCGAAGAAGCAATTCAATATAAAAATTGCATCCGTTAAAAACAATTGGTAGTTATGAATTTTTATTATTCCCGGAAAAAAACTAAAAAATGAAATTTTTGTTACCAATTTTTACTCCGGTGCGCTGCCAAGATGAGACAACCTAGCGTGACCCACCGGTGGGTCACCTCGGCATGAACGTGTTAATTAAAATACCTTACGATAAGTAACACTGGAAAATATAATTAAAGTGTAAGAGGGAGAGCAAAAACAATTAATTTACCATTTCATTTTTAAATCTTTCATATACTCCTTATACTTATGTTATTTGAAATAAATAACCCACCACACAGACTGCTGAACTCAAAATGCCTTTCATTATAATTCTCTGTAAATTTCATGATGTATGGGATAGGGGCCTTCAGCGTGGCCCAGAGGTGCCCAAATTTGTTAAATAAAGTAAGTAAGTAAGTGAAATAAATAACATCAAATGCAATTAAAACTGTTTTGTTTATATAGTGCGTCCCACTTAAATAAAGCCACCTTGATTTTGTGCCATAATAGGACGCGAAGAAATCCAATATGAACGAACGGATATTTTAAGTAAGTCGATATTCAAACGCATATTTAGAAAGAGTAAATCACTCCTTGTTTTCCCGAAAGGGAAAAAATCGAATAAGTTAAAAAGAAGGGAAACCATGCTGGATGAAAGTATCATCAATATTTTAAATGATGGTAGCTTTCAATTCTGCCACAGGTTTCAATTTTGCTTCATTTTTATCCCTTTTTGGTATATACAGCCATATTGAGAGTAGCCGCAACGTTTTTTCGAAAATTGAAGTTAACCGGTTGAATACCACGCAAATTTTACATGGCTTGCCCGTCTGGCCCTTGGCGAACAGGTATTCTTTGGCCAAGGTCTGGCCAAACGGTAAATAACTACGAACTAAATTTCCAAATATTAGCCAGATTTTGCTAGTTTTTTAATAGGTTTAACATGACGTATCTGATAAAAGTGGTGAAATATGTAAGCCTACGAATTGTTTAGAAATAGTGGTGGATAAAAATCTACTAAGTTGAATTTATTAAACCAAGAATCACGATTAATGAACTACCACTTAAAAATATTTATTCGCTCTCCGGAGAAAGTTGGCATCTCAATGTATATAAATAAAACTATTTTTGTGTGTTCCAGAGATGCCAACTTGCTCTGGACAGCAAATATATATTTTAAAGTGGTAGTTTATCAATTGTGATTCTTGGTTTAATAGATTCAATTCAGTACATTTTCATCCACCACTATTTCTAAATAAATCGTAGGCTTATATAAATCACCACTTTTTAGTACTTCAGTCATGCTATACCTTTTCAAAAGCAGGCAAAATATAATCAAATAGTTGCAAAATTTATTTTGTAGTTAATACCGCTTTTTTAATTATTATGGCGTGTCCGGAGCATGTTGGCATCTCTGGTGTTCTCTATTACATTAATTTCTTCAAACCATTTTAGTAACGATAATAATATAAAAAAATTAAAAATGTACTCGAATTATGTGTTTCTAATAATCTTGTCTTCGCCGGTCACCGGTGACGCCCGTGGCGCTACGAACAAACTCAGTGTCGGTCACCCCTATGGCACTCAACGTGGCCAAGGTAAAGAACAGACCAATTCACGACAAGTACACTTTCATCCAAAACTAACCATTTTGACTATTTTTTAACGTAAATTGAATTGTGACATCATCCCGCAATATTCTCTATTCTCTCTAAGCACCAACTCTCTCTACAAAGGGCAATAAATAGGTTTCTAGCTTTTTCGTTAAATAATCGATGATCTCTAGGCGGCATTGAAAAGAGATCAAGTCAAGTTGATCCCTATAGCTGTAGCTTTCACACAAATTTCATTAGCCCTCACTTTGCTATATAATGGAGAAAAAAATCCTCTTCTTTTCAATATCAGCCACGTAAATTGCACACGAAGCTGTCTGGATCATACAAAGAAATATTTCACTCTCCAATGAGTGAGGATAACTTTCAACTTACGATAAATTCTTTTATAACTCAAATTATTTATACGCTATATAAAATGAAACAGCAGATGAAGAAAAGGTAATCTTTTCCAATGGACAACAAGATGGAGGCTCTTTAATGGCGTGGGAAGGATTCGGCAATAATAGTAAACTTAACGTTTCGTTTTCCCTAGGCAGAATTAAGGTCACCAATTAAAAAAAATGCTACAAGTTTATTGAGTGTCGTTGTCGAAAATTTTGGACAGACAGCACAGTAGCAACTGCCTTCGTAGACCGCGTATAGTGCATATCAAAGTAAAGTTCAATTGAGTTCCATATTGCTTAAACACGAGCTGCTATTAAAAATGGTGGACGTTTAGAAGCAAATATTTTAAAATTTTTAGTGGTTTATAATATTTTTTGTATGAGTATTGCCTGACTGGCGATACTGCGTCGGGAAAGTTTAAGAATCGTCTTTTATGTATATATTCCAATGGTGAAAAATCACCTTTATGAAAAAAAAAAATTATTTAGGTGCACTTATATTAATCACTTACTTTTTCTTTTAACAAATTCCAAATGAGCAATTTGCAGTAAAAAATGGCAGTTTGGTATAAGAATTACATTACTATGAACGCGACGTACATAATTAATTTAAATGCAAATTTAGTTCATCAAAGGGATTATCTGCTGCCTTGTATTAATTTTACAACTAAATTAAATTTACAAATGATACGATAAAATTTTTGTAAATGAACGACAGCAATTACAATGATAGTATCAATATGACAAAATAAAATTTAGAAATACAATTCGACAATAGTTGGCNGGTGATTCAGAAAAGCATTCGTACAAAATCAGAATCAAGTTGTAATTAATTAAAAAACGGTAACTTAAATGTAGTCGTTGTTAATTTACAGACTTACTTTACTTTTACTTTAATTATTGTTAGTTTAATCATACTAATAATCAATGTTAATTCAAAGTACAACTAAATAGTTTTTATTTTGAACAAAGTAATGGTGAATTCAATAAATCAAACAATTATAACTCCGCCCACAAATAAAGTGTTAAAGAATTACTTTGATTAACAGTTTTATCTTTTTACCCTGATTGATATGGTTTTATGCTGGCACATATATGCGACAGTCGGCCCGAAAGGGTTAATGGCGTGGGAAGGATTCGGCAATAATGGTTAACTTAACGTCTCCTTTTCCCTAGGCATAATTAAGGTTACCAATAAAAAAAAATGCTAGAAGTTTATTGAGTGTTGTGTCGAAAATTTTGGACAGACAGCACAGTAGCAACTGCCTTCGTAGACAGTGTATAGTTCATATCAAAGTAAAGTTCTCCTGAGTTCCATTTTGCTTAAACAGAGATGCCAACTTGCTCCAGACACCAAATATATATTTCAAATTGGTAGTTTATCAATTGTGATTCTTGGTTTAATAAATTCAATTTAGTAGATTTTTATCCACCACTATTTCTAAACAATTTGTAGGCATATATAATTTATCACTTTATATTACTTATGTCGTGGTATACCGTTTAAAAAGCAAGCAAAAATAGTCAAATATTTGCAAAATTTATTTTGTAGTTATCTACCGTTTTTCTAATTATTTAGGCTTGTCCGGAGCAGTTGGCATCTCTGATTAAATGGTGGTCGTTTAGAAGCAAATACTTTTAAATTTTTAATGGTTTATAATATTTTTTGCATGAGTATTGCCTGACTGGCGGCACTGCGTCAGGAAAGTTTAAGAATCGTTTTTTATGTATACATACCCTCCAACTTATGAAGATTTTGAAAATAATTCTTTCTAGTGGTAGCGAACCAAAGTAGAAATTTTTAAAGCAAATGGATCTCTCATAAAACTTTTATCAGAACTTAATCTAGCCATATGGCTTGCACTTTTATAAGTAATAGTGGACAAGTTACGCTAAAATTAATTTTTTTTAAATATTAAGACATTAATTTTGCTACCGTCTGAAAAGAAGATTTCTGAAACTACGGAAATTCCGTAGCAGTTGGAGGGTATGTGTATATATTCCAATGGTGGAAAATCACCTTTATGAAAAAAAATATTATTTAGGTACACTTATATAAATCACTTAATTTTTCCTTAAACAAATTCCAAATGAGCAATTTGCATTAAAAAATGGCAGTTTAGTATAAGAATTACATTACTATGAGCGCGAAATATATAATTCATTTAAATGCAAATTTGGTTCATCAAAGGGATTGTCTGTTGCCTTGTATTAATTTTATAACTAAATTAAATTTACAAATGATTCGATAAAATTTTTGTAAATTAACGATAGTAATTAAAATAATAGTATCGATATGACAAAATAAAATTTAGAAATACAATTCGACAATAGTTGGCAACAAAAACGTTTACAAAATAACTTTACGATAGCACACTAGAGAGGACAATCGAATATTTATTTGAGAGTAATTACTTTTCATAAGCATTTTGCTATACTGAAGAGTACTTAAGCGTCGCAAGTTAATTAGATTTTGTTATATCCAAATAATACTTTTTAAATGTTTTTAACTGCGATGAATGTTTTGCAGAAAGAGAAGCATAATAATCCTTTCATGTACATAAATATATATTTCCTCCCTTCGGATTAACACTTACAACTCAATTAATTAAAGCCGAAATGATTCTATTTACAGATCGGATATCTATTGAAAGAATATTTTCATTTATTTCTAAACGATCGTTGGCAATGATCTAGCCATATAAAAAAACGTGATTACTCATCATGATAATAGAAATTGATACACAAACAAATAGATCAAAGGAATACAATTATTTGATTTTTTTTGAGGTATTAAAAATAATTCATTTGACAGCATTGCAAGAATTAATAACATTAGGGGGCCTTGGCCATAAAAGAATTCAATTTAGTATAGATAAATGTTTGTTTTGTTGATCATAACTTGTTGCTAACTAATTCAAAAATGGCTTATTAATAGTAAAAACGGTTATTATTATATGATAAAAGCAATTGCTTTGCCGCTATTTAATAAGTTTAGATTATTAATTGCGACTTTTTTATAGTTACAATGTTTATTGTTAATATTTAGCTAAATTAGCTTCTTAATTAAATTTATTGCACTGGATACATAAACGTTTTTCGAATTAGATCATGAAAACGAAATTATAGTCTCCTCAAATTAAGTTTTGGCAATAGCAATTGAAGTTCATGAATGCCTCTACGAAAAAAGAACATTAAGTGTTAACTTAAAGTTAATAAATATTTGTTGTTAGTAGTGTTATTTGAGATCACTTTCGGTTTTTACAAATAATGCGTAATTAAATGACTTTCTGTTTCTCCAATATTGAGTGGACGCGAATAAATTATACAGCTGTAAAAAAAAAATCACCCTAATAATTTTTCATTTGTTGGTCAGATTTTCATTTTTTAAACTGCTGTGGCAACATCTCAAGGGAATGTTTTGTAAAGTGGATAATAATAAACTGTAACCGTCGCTGTATATGCTTGTTTTGGCGGAGAATCGTACTTTTCCTGGAGCAGCACATCTTTTTTTCCAATTCATAGGGGGGAATTTTTGAACGCAGTCTGAGTAGAGCAACATCCTTAAAAAGTAAAAAAAAACTAGTAGCAAAATTTGTAGAAGAACATTCGAAAATTCACCTCGTGAACTTTTTTTAAAAAATTTAGTTTTTTAGAGTATCACTGAGAGAGATCTCTGCTCTAAGAGTATTAACTTGGAAATATGAAGCTGTTAGTTTTCAAATGTTCCTATGGAAATTTTACTATCAGTTTTTTTTTAGTTTCTTGAGAATGTTAGTTAGCTTATCATAAAGTAACTATTATAAATGTCCAAAGTTATCTAATCATAGTACATAAAGTAAAAGTTTATCTTATCATAGTGTATGAAGTTATCATAGTATATAGCATAGTATATCATAATACGTAGTTATCATATCATAACTTATCATAGTATTTAGCAGGGGTCTGTTTAGAGGAAATTTGGGTAAGTTAACGGACCCATCACAAAATATCTTTTCATAAAAACGGACCCTTCACAAAATAATTTATTTTTTAATCACACTCTTCACAAATTTGTTTATCTTCATTATTGTTTTGTTAATTGAATAAACCCTTTCCCTGGAGAAAAAACCCCCGGTTCGAAACGAACTAAGTTTTCCAAGTTTCCCTAAGTTTAAATCCAAAATGTTGTATTCTACGAAATTATTTCTACTTTTACAAACATCGTGTCCACATTCCTATTCATATTAAATGAAAAAGTTATTGCTATTTTTTTGTTTAAGTTTACTTAATGCGTAATACATTAAAAGTGATACATAACTAAGTTGTGTTATTTAAAATATGTCAATTGAAATTATTAAAAATGTGAGTGATTTGCTTCCATTATTAGTCCGAAGTGAATATTCTGTGTTGAGCAGTATAGGCTAAATACCAAATATTTGTATGTTGCATCTCTAATTTAGTAGCAGCAGTTGTTGAGCATAATCTTGTATCTATTTGCAATTTAAAAACTTCTTGAAAAGGATTTTAGCAATTTTTGCAATAACAGGACCCTATTTGCACAAATTCACAAAAGCAGGATCCTGGCTGAAAGAATGTGATTTAACGCTTTTTTTATATTCACGAATTATGAGTAGTTTTTTTCACAATTTTACAAAAACAGGACCTTTCACAAAATGTTTGGACAGATCTCTGATAACTATTATAACTGTCCAAAGTTAAAGTTGTCTAATGTCATTTTGATGTGTCATAACTGCATTCGTATCTTTTAAAACATTAGTTAACAATTCTTTCTAGGATAGTGAAAATATAAGTTAATAGTTCCTTCAAGGAGGGTGGAAACATAAGTAAATAGTTCTTTCTAGGACGGTTTAAATATAAGTTAATAATTCTTTCAAGGAAGATAGAAATGCAAGTTAAAATTTTTTTAAAAGAAAGGTGGAAATGTAAATTAATAGTTCTTTCTAGGAAGGTTTAAATACAAGCTAATAATTCTTTCAAGGAAGATAGAAATATAAGTTAAAATTTTTTTTAAAGAAAGGTGGAAATATAAGTTAATAATTCTTCCTAGGAAGGTTATGTGTTGGGAAAGAACAGTCAAATGTAACTGTGAGGCTTTAAATGCTCAATGCAGCATAGAAATCGGATTCTAGCTTTATAATTTCAAATATAAAAACCACAAGCATCTTTTTTATTTCCGCCATAATTTCCTGCCTACGTCATTGCCGATTTTATGACAAAAGTATAATGACGTTTATGGCACGGCTTTCCAGCACCTGCAATTATCAAAATGGCAATTCTTTTATGCTTCTTTACGTCAAATTGTTTCTACCAATTAAAAAAAAATATCGGCCTTAAAATTCCAAGTTTTTAATCATTCCTGCAGACCTCTAGAGAAATACTAATGAGAAATAAGAAATACTAAAACAGAGATGCCAACTGCTCCGGACAAGACAGAATAATTTAAAAAGTGGTAGAAAACTAAAAACTAAAATTTGCAGATTTTTGGTTAATTTTGCCGACATTTTAAAAAGCTCTACTGGCTTAACTGCAGCATAGGTGCGTGTAACTTAAACCTTTGAATTATTTAGAAGTAGTGGTATGTAAAAACCCTATAAATCGAATTTATTAAATCAATAATCATACATTAACAGACTACCACTCGAAAATATTTATCCGCTGTCAGGAGCAAGCGGGCGTCTTTGCTAATGCAATATTTTATAAATGTTTGTGGGTCGGGATAGCCTGGTCGGTAGGGCGCTGGGCCCATGCCCGAGAGTTCGTGGGTGCGAACCATAGAGTTGAAATAGTAGGTAGAGAAACCAAGTTCGCTTTATTTCTTCCGAAAGACACGCCACAGATAGCAAGCAAAGAGCTACGATCACGTGATGGAAAGAGTGCAATACTTGGTGCAGTATCACAAATGTTGGCGCACAAAATTTTTTAAACAGCTTTATTTCGATATTACCGATGCGCAAATAATCGGAGCATTTGAAAGAGAGAAAAAAAATATTTTCGTTAATCACATTTCTTTAATATTATTAAATGGGTTTTTAAAACATAAGGAGTTTTTTTTTCTTAACAAATAATTTTTAATTAAAGTACTGCTTTTATTAAAAAAATTTAAGTAGTTCTCGTCTTTACCCTTAACACTATTCCTTAAAATTTATTCATTATATAAAAATTAAAAACGATATTCTGCACCACTTATATTTCTTACTATATTCAGAAGAAAAAAAATTTGTAAATGTTTTTATTGCAAAGACCTATTTTTTTAAAAAAAATTTACAACATATATTGTAATAACTATTATTACATTTAACTATTGTTATTTTTTTTTAAAAAAAATAATAACTTCGATACAAATATCACGATTTTTTTTTACACCTACCAGGGTTTAAAATGTGAATTTGAAAATGTTGCCTTTCTTTTTTAATGAAACATAAGTTCGTTTAAAAAATAAATTTAATCTTTACGTTTTAAAAGTTTTGTCACTGCTAGATAAAACAAATTGTAAAATTAAACAGATTGTCTGAAAAAAATTTCGATGCTTAGAAATAATTTTAATGTTGCAACACTTTTATCATTTTTATTTATGCTCACGAAGAGACTGCTCGAGAGGTAATATTAAATTTCGGGAAAAATAGCTTCGAGGAAAATAAAACCCGTTTTTAGTAGAATAGATTAGTTAGAAAACATATTTTTGATTAAATTTAATTACGTTTAGAATTTTATTTATATATTAAATACATTAAATTATTTACAATATTAATTATTACAATAAAGATTATTTACATTAGTAAATTAGAATTTTGACTTCTTTTTTTCCTGACACTTAAAATAGATATTTTCAAAAATAAACAACTGTTGCATTTTAACTTAATACTCAACAA
>NC_092212.1:66851476-66859423 GCF_043381705.1 Parasteatoda tepidariorum | reverse complement strand
TAAATTTACGCAACTATTATAGGTCAATAAATATTTAATAATTTTTAAACAGAAAACCAGTAACTTAAAAAGTAACAGTTAAAAATAATTTATTTTACAAATAAAGAAACCATAATCATTCTATGGACATTAAGAAAATTACAATGCCCCTCCATAAAAAACGCAATTTTCTTAAAAATAGCAAGCGCATTTAAAACTACATCTTTTAGCCAGCTAGCAAATAAAATATATACAATCTATACAAAGGTAAAAACAGTTGAAATTTTACAAGAAAGGTTCAGGATGTTAAATCTTTGCACCACAGCCAGCTGTTAGCCTTGGCCGTCTGAACAGTTTATTCCATTACAATCCATCACATGAGCTAATTTACTGCACTAATTTACTCCTATACAACTTAGCCACTTCTATGTTATGTTTTCTAAATTTGTTGCACTAAATCAAACTGATTCTACACTTTAATATACTAGTATAATAAAGTATTTCCAATATAGCAACTATTTTTAAATAAAAAGAAGATAAACAAGTACTTTATGATTATATTAAATATTCCTTAATTTGTTTTCTAAATAGTACATAATTTGTATTCATTTTATGCATAGTAACAGAATTATACAATTTTATTAAAAATTAACACTAAGACTACTATACACTATTTTATATTTAAATACTAAAAATATTAGTATATTTTTAGTATATTTTCTGTATAAATATGTGTTTGATGAATAATTAAATTCACAGAATTTAATTATTCATCAAACACATAAGAATATATAAATAATTGGTTTTTTAAGCATTCCAAAGTAATTTAAAAAACACAATTTCTTATGTACCATACTTTTTATTTAAATATATATATTTAAAGGAAACATTTCAGAACAAGATAAATATTGGGTTTTAGTAATCAAGAGGTAAAGATATACAAAATCTTCAGAGTATACAGAAATGATATCGACATTTAAAGAGAACTAAACAAAACCGAAAGTTTACTCAACTGTTCATTATGATCTGTGGATGAATGAATGAATGGGTCCACCCTATAAACGGGTTCGACATATGGTGTGGCAGAAGTCGAATTCTTGGCCATAGATGGCGACACTGAAAAACAAGAAACGCACACTCTGCCTTAAATTTGCTCGGTTTCACCAAGCAGGCTTATCCGTGTGGCAAGTAGCATTAGAAACAACAACAGCAACATAAATGTTTGCTCTTTTCATAATTTGTTCAATTGATTAAAAATATTATGTTTTCTATCAAAAAATGCCATTTTTATTTCTTTGGCATCTTACTTGAAATAATTTCGTAAAGGCAACCTAAAGATTAAATAAATTATGAATTATAGGTTGGATATAAATATAATCTGAGGTTTTAAAAATCATCACTGGTTATAAAAGGAAACCATTTTCACTCTTCAACGTAGTCCTAGGGTTCCTCGAAACTCCATTGTTGAACCACTGGATAAAAATTTTTAAAGTTTAACTTCAATAAATGAGGAAATTCGCATACCAACGAAACACAATTATTTTATCAAAAAATAATATAAAAACAAGTTTGTCATCTTTAAATTATTGTTTTTTTAAATTTATATAATGATAAAATCGTAGTTATCATTTTGAAATATTTTTTTCTTGTTAGGCACATTTTATCTTTATTAGTTTTATGGGAATTTCGTTTTACTTTTAAAAGCACCTGTGTTTAAAATAAAATATTATGATAGTTTTAAGCATTCAGTTTCTGAGTAGCGTTTGAATTAAAATTGTACTTTGCGCGTTATGGAAATGATCTTAAAAACAAACATTTTCTTGTTTATCCAGAATCTTAAAACTTAAGCTCGTATTTTATTGTCGATAACTATCACCATTTTGAATTTCGTTTTGCTTTCCTATCAATTTCTTAAAGTAAGCATCATTTTTATTCATGGCATTCTTTGTTTTGTATATTCAAATAGAGAATAAAATGAGAGCTTATGTTTAAAAATATGCGAAGTAAACATTTTGTTTTTGTTTTGAGCATCTTGAATTCTTGTACTTGATTTTGAAGTTGTTTTTAAATCTTATTTTACCTAACAATTTACACACTGAGTGATTTTTTTGAAGGTTTAAAGTTTTCTTTTAAAAATGAAGTTTTTGATTTTTTAAAGTCTTACAATTTAACTTTCCCATATCAGGTCGTTATAGTAGCTTTACCCTTAGACGCAGATGGGACACAGATGTCCCCTTTATGTATTCTGTTCCGATGCTCTAATTACTAGTAAAAATATATTTTAATATTTTTTAATTATAAAAAAACAGTCTAATAGTTACTAAATCTGCTAGAATATGGGAATTATATTTGTATTAAAGAAGAAAATCCTCCAAAAAAGAAGTTTCAAAATATTTTTTTTCATTCATATTCAAAAATTTATTTATAGTTGATTTGAAAAATTAAAGAAATTTCAATTATGAATGACTATCTTAAATTATACAAACATGCTTTCAAATATAATGTAAAAGCTTTTAAATGTTAGACACGTCAGTGATTTGATTCGTGCCATATTTTCTCTTAGAATTCGATAACTGCTTAGATTTAAATAACTGCTAAGCGCAAATTTAAAAAAAAAATATTTTTTGTAATTTGAGTAAGAATTTGAAAAATTTTACTCTTAGCGCAGAAAAAGACAACGTTGTTTCATTTGTATTTCATAACTAAAAATTATTAAAATGCTAAATATAATATTTCCCCCTTATTTTTCATCTAAATTTAAAAAAAATAANATTTTTTTCTTTAATTTAGATGCAATTAAATAATAATGTAATAGGAAAAATATGTTTACTAAAATTTCTGTGTCAAAGGGTTATAGGACGTTAAAGGAAGTATATCAAAATTACAATCATATTTAGACAGAATGTTTGTGAAATGATTTTTACGTTACAACGGCAAAGCTGCAAATTTATGTATTAAATTACAACAAAATTGCTGATTGGTTTTTGTCTTTTTGGTTTCAGGATGTAAATGAATTCTTAATTGCCTAAGTGAGTTGGTAAATCTTCCTGATATTGAATAATCCTTTTAAAATTAAGATTAAAACTTAGCAGTTGTTATGTTGTTCAACATTATTATATCTAACATGACTGCAGGGGTGAAAGCGAGACAGAAAAGAGGAAAGGCTGGTAGTAAAACCATTTCAGTTATAAGTAGTTTTCGGGGGGAGTTAACTTATTCCTTTTAAAACTACTCAACAATATCTACTTTATCCTTGGAAAATAAGTAGTTTTACATATAGACTAAAATTAAGAAAGAAATCCTGATAGTTACAGATATTTTATTTTTCTCGAAAAAAATGCTGAAATGAAATGTTTTTCGTACCAGTTTTTGCACTTTTCCGTCTTGCTATATAAGGGCTTTAAGCCATGTATTACCATACCTGCCAACTTTTAATCCTTATACACACTGAGTGATTTTTTTGAAGGTTTGAATTTTTTTATTTTTTAAAGTTTTACAATTTAACTTTCCCATATCAGGTCATTGCAGTGTTATAGTAGCTTTACCTTTAGACGCAGATGCGACACAAATGTTCCCTTTCTGCATATTGTTCCGATGCTCTAATTACTAGTAAAAATATATTTTAGTATTTTTTAATTATAAAAAGCAGTCTAATAGTTACTAAAAAATCTGTTAGAATATAGGATTTATATTTGTACTAAAGAATAAAATCCCCCCCCCCAAAAAAAAGCAGTTTGAAAATTTTTCTTTTCATTCATATTCAAAAATTTTTAAATAGTTGATTTTGAAAATTGAAGAAATTTCAATTATTCATCTTAAATTATACAAACATGCTTTCAAAAGTAATGTAAAAGCTTTTAAATATTAGACACGTCAGTAATTTGATTCGTGTCATATTTTCTCTTAGAATTCGATAACTGCTTAGATTTAAATAACTGCTAAGCGCAAATTTAAAAACAAAAAATATTTTTTGTAATTTGAGTAAGAATTTGAAAAATTTTACCCTTAGCGCAGAAAAAGACAACTTTGTTTCATTTGTATTTTATAACTAAAAATTATTAAAATGCTAAATATAATATTTCCCCCTTATTTTTCATCTAAATTAAAAAAAAATAATGTAAATATTTTTTTCTTTAATTTAGATGCAATTAAATAATAATGTAATAGGAAAAATATGTTTACTAAAATTTCTGTGTCAAAGGGTTATAGGACGTTAAAGGAAGTATATCAAAATTACAATCATATTTAGACAGAATGTTTGTGAAATGATTTTTACGTTACAACGGCAAAGCTGCAAATTTATGTAATTATTAAATTACAACAAAATTGCTGATTACTATTGTCTTTTTGGTTTCAGGATCTAAATGAATTCTTAATTGGCTATGTGAGTTGGTAAATTTTCCTGATATTGAATAATCCTTTTAAAAATTAAGATTAAAACTTAGCAGTTGTTATGCTCATACCTGCCAACTTTTACGCATTTGGCGTAAAATTTTATTTTTATATTAAAAGTGGTAGTAAATATATGCTATTTTATTCTTTTATAAACTTAATTTTTAAATGATTTTGATCACCACTATTCTTAAAAAAATTAAGCATATATTTTAATATGTGCTACTATCATGTTCGTCTGCTTAAGTTGTTTCAAATACAACTTATATTTTTTGCTTAAAATTGAAATTTTAATTCTATTTTAATACCACTGGGAAAACTCATAACGGAAGGGATTAAAAGTTGGCAGGTATGTTATGCTGTTCAACATTATTATATCTAATATGACTGCAGGGGTGAAAGCGAGACGGAAAAGAGGAAAGGCTGGTAGTAAAACCATTTCAGTTATAAGTAGTTTTCGGGAGGAGTTAACTTATTCCTTTTAAAACTATTCAACAATATCTACTTTATCCTTGGAAAATATGTAGTTTTACATATAGACTAAAATTAAGAAAGAAATCTTGATAGTTACAGATATTTTATTTTTCTCGAAAAAAATGCTAAAATGAAATGTCTTTCGTACCAGTTTTTGCACTTTTCCGTCTTGTTATATAAGGGCTTTAAGCCATGTATGACTCATACCTGCCAACTTTTAATCCCTTCCATTATCATTTTTCCCAGTGGTATTAAAATGGAATTAAAACTTCAATTTCAAGCAAAAAAATACGATGTATTTGAGAAAACTTAAGATCACAACCATGATAGTAACGCATATTAATATATGTGCTTAATTTTTGTAAGAATAGTGGTGATCAAAATCATTTAAAAATTAAATTTATAAAAGAAAAAAAGTATATATTTACTACCACTTTAAATATGAAAATAAAGTCTTCCCGAAAATCCGGAAGAGTTGGCAGGTATGTATGACTGGTGCAAAAATTATTATGGATCGGCATACCCTCCAACTGCTACGGAATTTCCGTAGTTTCAGAAATCTTCTTTTCAGACGGTAGCAAAATTAATGTCTTAATATTTAAAAAAAATTAATTTTAGCGTAACTTGTCCACTATTACTTATAAAAGTGCAGGCCATATGGCTAGATTCTTAAGTTCTGATAAAAGTTTTATGAGAGATCCATTTGCTTTAAAAATTTCTACTTTGGTTCGCTACCACTAGAAAGAATTATTTTCAAAATCCTCATAAGTTGGAGGGTATGTGGATCGGCAAAATTCACAAACCTCAAAAGCATCTCAGTGTTCTCCGAAAAAAGAATGCTAACCAATCTACAAATGTCCTTCGGCTACTATAGGAGTGTTGCATAATAGTAAGCTATCGCATATTAAACACCGTTCATTTAATAGATAATAATCTCTTCTTGACCACTCACAAACTTTACTGTTGCTCACATTTATGCAAACAAAGGCCTTCAATTTCCCCCCCTGTATTTTCTGAAGTTAGCATCATAGGACTTATAAAGCACAGATGGGAAAATAGCTTCCCTTTAACATTTAAGATTTAATAAAGTTGGCGAAAAATATACTTTCCTCAACCTCATAAAGGGTAAAGGTGTTAAAAAATAACAAAGAATAACGTGGCCGAACACTTGAGTAATTGCCTTTTAACAAAGTTTTATAATACAGTATACTCTCGATATTTCGAACTTCTCTTTCTCGAAAACCTTGTTTTATCGAAAAAATATTTTTCTCCTTCCCATTGCCTATCCGCATAATGTTAATTTGAATTCCTATATCAAAGAGTTTCTTCTAAATTTTTATATAGCTACATCGATTCAGTTTTTATTGTTTTATTGGATTTACACGCATTTACAGGCTTGTGGGCTCAATTTAGGCACATAAACTTTTGTCAATAGAAGGACAAATAGCACAGTACAAGGAAACACAGCACAAAGATACATTCAGGGTAACAGCGGGATTCAAACCTATTACCTCTACGCTTTGCCCAGCGTTTGGCGGGAGATACCGCTCGGCCACCCAGGCCCCTCAGTTTTTATATTGTTGTTGTTGTATTTAATTTACGTCGCACTAGAGCTGAACGATGGGCTATTGGCGACGGTCTGGCAAACACCCCTGAGGATGATCCGAAGACATGCCATCACAATTTTGATCCTCTGCAGAGGGGATGGCACCCCCGCTTCGGTAGCCCGACGACCTGCACGTGAAGTCGAGCACTTTACGGTTGAATAGTTTAACGAGGATCAATACCTCACACCCTTGGTCCCTACGCAGACTGATCCAAGTGGTCACCCAACCGCACACTGACCGTAGCCAGTGATGCTTGACTTCGGTGATCTGCTGGGAACCGCGCAGGGGTGAAAGCGAGACGGAAAAGAGGAAAGGCTGGTAGTAAAACCATCTCAGTTATAGCTAGTTTTGGGGAGGAGTTTACTTATTCTTTTTTTAAAATTTTCAACAATATCTACTTTATTTTGGAAAAGAAGCAGTTTTATATATATGCCAGAATTACAAAAGAAATCTTGATAGTTACAGATATTTCATTTTTTTCGAAAATTTCATTTTCAATATTTCAATATTTCATTTTTACGTACCAGGTTTTTCTCAATAAGGGCTTTCACCTATGGAACCGCGTCTTAACGATAAGTCCACTGCGGGACTTTTATATTGTTAATTGTTGTTATGCCGAATATTTTGCGAAATAGAAAATGAATTTTTTCAGAAAAATCACAATGTAAGTTTATTGTAAGCCAGTTATTTTCTTTTAATTCTGCTTTATATTTTCTAATAATTATGCTTTAGCATAATTATTTCTGTCTTACTTTTGAAAATGAAATTATCATCACTGTATTTCGACTTACAATCAACTATCATTACATACAAATTTATTAACAGCTATTTTTATGTTTCATGATTCTACTTTTTAGAGTACTGTCTTAGAATGTAATTTTCCACTATTTAGAGCATGTTATCTCGAAAACTCGCTGTCACGAAATTTTTTTTAGCGTCCCTTCCACTTTGAGATGTCTCGCAGTCAACTGATCGTTAACCCTTTCGCGCCGACTGTCACAAATACGTGCCAGCATGAAATTGTATCAATCAGGGTAAAAAGATAAAACTGGTAATCAAAGTATTTCTTTAGCAGTTTATTTGTGGGCGGAGTTATAATTGTTTGATTTATTTAATTCACCATTAATTTGTTCAAAATGAAACTATTTAGTTTTACTTTGAATTAACACTGATTATATATATGATTGAACTAACAATAATTAAAGTAAAAGCAAAGTAAGTCTGTCAAATTAGCAACGACTACATTTGAGTTACCGTTTTTTATTTAATTACAACTTGATTCTGATTTTGTACGAATGCTTTTCTGAATCACCCGTCCCCAAAGGGTTAACTATGGTTATATGTCGTAATTCCAAGAAAAATCTTGTTTTTAGACATTTGTGTGGCCTACGGATTCCTAACGAGCATCAAACATTCTCAAAATTAAGTGTTCATTCACTGGAAAATTTAGTGTTTATTCACTGGTAAGAACTGTTCCTTCACTTGGTCATCTTAC
>NC_092212.1:66842803-66850687 GCF_043381705.1 Parasteatoda tepidariorum | reverse complement strand
AAATCTTATGAGGAAAAAAAAAAAATTTTTTTTAAAAATGGCGGGAAAATTTATCGAATTTCGTTCCGGTTTTTTGGTTTTCCGGTTTTCTGATTTCCTGATAACGGGTTCTGTACTGTACTATATTTTGCACGGAATATTTTGAAACTTCTTATTCATTATTCAAATATTTAGAGACGGTATCTGAGACGAGAGTTCAGTATCTGAAATTGAGACCTTACTATATTTTGAAATTACTATATTTTGCACCTAATATTTTGAAACTTCTTATTCATTATTTAATCATTAAAATTGAAATACTGCATTTATTTTTTACAGGTCACACGAGAAAAATACGCATTCCAGGTTGCGTAGAATTTGACATCAGTACAAATGCATGTCGAGGTTTCTGCTCGTCTTATTCGACTCCTTCTCCTGAGTGGGTACTTCAGTCTAATTCTAAGCAACCTATATGGTCAGTTGGACAGTGCTGCAATATCATGGAAACTGAAGATGTATGAAAGAGTAAACCTCAATTTAATTTTTTTTTTAGTTTAACTCTTAAGTTTTTAATTCTGTATCCTAAATTTTTATCGTTTTAATTTTTAAACCCATAATTTAAATTCGTAATATTTTTATGCTAATTTTTCTACCTCCAGATTTTAAAAGCAGTAAAAGGATTAACCCTTTAATGGGCCCTTTATTTCTAGTAAAGGTAAATTAAAGTATTTTTGGAATTGAAATTGTTTTAAGAACAGTAATTGATATAAAAAAAACTTTATAAAAATGCCATTTTTTTGGTGGTAAATATATTTAACATGAATTATTAGGAACTTACGGACTTTTATTTTTCTTTATTTATAAAATAAATTCCTTAAATGCTACAAACTTCAAAAGGAATTATGTATTTTAGAACTCTTATACGTTTTTAAAAGTGACAAATGGTTACCAATTTTATTCAAACTCACTTCAAGAAAGCTGAAGTTATTGAAAAATGGAAACCTAAATTAAAAGTGGTAACGTGGTGGTAAGTACACTTACCACGGCCTTCCAAAGGGGTAATTCTTTTAAAGACTTCTCTCCAGAAATTTGACTTTTTTTAAAATTTGTTTTAAAAATCACAAAAGCTTACTAACTGAAAAATACCTAGGCATTTATAGAATTTTGTGCGGTCTTTTACAGTTAAGCGAAAAAAAAAGTGAAAAGCTTTCTTTTTTTAGCTCAATTTTTTAAGTAATCCTTTCCGCTAATTTATAATCGAGGCTAATTTACAACCAGGCTGTTAATTTACGATAGAGCGTTTGGCTTTCAATGAGGTGAACTGGGTTCGAATTCCAGCCGATACGAATTCCGTATCCAGCTTGCACCGACCACAGTACCGACGTGATTTATCCTCAGTGGTGGACGGATCATGAGTTAAGAGTCCCCTTGCCGTCAAACTAACAGTCGGAGATTCTCGTGGTCTTCCTCTCCATGTAACGCAAGTTCCATCAAAAAGTCCTCTAAGAAGGCAAATTTCTCCCAATACTTGATCCATGAGTTCCCTTGTTTTCTGGATTGGGTTCAATATTACAGGGTTACGTAGTTGAACATTAGTAGTCGTAAACCCACAAATTGGGTCGGCTGTTCAACGACGGTTATATAATAAGAAATAATAAAGTCCAACGACCTTTATCTACTCGCCCTCTTTCTTGGAGATTTTCTTCCTGATTATAGTTGGTCGCAAATATAATACAGGCCTTTAATTCTTTAAAAATTTGTAACCTGAACTAAAATAAGTCCAAAATCATGTTTTTCTTTATTTTAAAGAATGCCAAACAGGAGAGCGGATTGTCAAAACCCTGAGTCGAAAAATAATGTCCGCCCTGCTAGTTTACAATCATGAGCTCTGCTTTAAAAACTTGCTCTCATTTTTAAAGGTTTTTTTCCCTCTTAGTTGTAGTTGGTTGCAATTACAATGCAAGCTCTTATTTCGTTTGAATTTTTTATCTGAACTAAAGAAAAGTTAATAATTAAGCTTTTTCTTTATTTTTCTTATTTAAGAAAATGCCAATCGGCATTAATAAGAGCGGGTCGTCAAACGCCGCTGGATTGGAAAATCGCATCCGAGCTCATAGACTGACCACATTCACCTGTTGACTTCAACCTTAAACTTGTAATATAAAATTTCCTTTTTATTACGTATTAATTTTCATTTCCAACTAAACCTATGTTTAAATTTAGATATGAATATATTTCTATTCACCAACAAATAGGCATTTAGAATAGGTTTCTTAAAGGCAGTCATAATTGTTATTTTTAATTAATTATTAATATTTAGTTTCAGTTAAACCAGTTTAAATTCATATTGAAATATCTTTAAAAATCATATTAATATATCTTCTAATCATATCAATTAATCATATCTCTTTCAAAATGGTATTTAAAATAAGTATTTTGTTGTCAGTTTTAAATATAGTTAACTTTTATTAATTATAATTTTTATTTTTTATTTAAGTTGTTATTAATTTTACATTAAATTTTTTTTTTATCTCTCATAAAAGATATTGAGAATAAGTCTCTTAACGCAGTTGTTATTTGTAAAAATTATCATTTTTAATTAATTATTAATTTTTGATTTCATTTAAAAATTCGTAAATTTAAATTGAAATATGTTTCAAAATCATCTCATTTTATGAATATATCTCTTCTCATTACTATATCTTCTAATCAAATCAGTCAATTATATCTCTTATAAAAGAATATTTAAAATAAGTGTCTTGAAGTCAGTTTGAAAAACAGTTTGATTTTATAAATTATAATTTTTTATTTTTATTTAACCTGCAATTAAATGCACATTGGAATGCATTTTTAGTCTGTCACGAACGATATTTAGAATAAGTTTTTTAAAGGCAGTCATAAAAAATGTTATTTTTAATTAATTATTAGTTTTTAGATTCATTTAACTTACAATTAAATTTACATTAGAATGCATAGTTGATCTCCAACAAAATATATTTAGAATAAGTTTTTTTAAAGGCAATCATAAAAAATGTTAGTTATAATAAATTTTTAATTATTAGTTTCATTTAACTTGCAATTAAATTTACATTAGAATGCATATTTGATCTCCCACAAAAGATACAAACAATATGTTTCTTAAAGTCAGGCATAAAAATGGTATTTTTAATTAATTTTTAATTATTAGTTTCCTTTAACTTGCAATTAAATTTACATTGGAATGCATTTTTGATCTCCCACAAAAGATACAAACAATATGTTTTTTAAAGTCAGGCATAAAAATGTTATTTATAATTAATTTTTAATTATTAGTTTCATTTAACTTGCAATTAAATTTACATTAGAATGCATTTTTGATCTCCCACAAAAGATACAAAGAATATGTTTCTTAAAGTCAGGCATAAAAATGTTATTTTTAATTAATTAAGAGTTTTTAGTTTCTTTACAGTGTAAATTTAAATTGAAATAACTTTCAAAATCATATAATATCTTTTCAAATCAATACATTTTGCAGTTATATGTATCAATTATATATTTTACAAAAAGGTTTTTAAATTATCTTGTAGTCAGTTTTAAAAATAGTTAATTTTTATTAGTTATAAATTTTGCTTTTCATTTAACCTGCAATTAAATTGACATTGGAATACGTTTTTGATCTCTCACAAAAGGTTTTCAAAAAGTTTCCTATAGTCAGTACTAAAAAGTAAATTATTTTTATCAAATATCAACTTTCACTTCCGATTTCTTAATTAAATTTATATGACAGTTTATGGTGGCTGGGTGGCGCAGTTGGTTTGTCGCCGGCCTTGTGAGTCCAAGTATGCGGGTTCGATCCCCGGTGCAGGTAAATCCCTGGTGCACCTCATTGGCTCTTGGCATTTCCGGCAAAATTAAATTACTAGTGCACTTTAGCATCCAAATAGAGTTTCGGTGCTGCCATCTAGTGTGGCAGAAACTAGACGTCCAAATTAACATGACCAACGGTATCTCACCCATTGTGGTGGTCCTGAAAGAGTGGATACCACCTCTGGAGAACTCACTAGGTCTGCTCAACGGCAAGACCGATTGTGCAGCTCATTGGAAATAAAAATATATGACAGTTTATTCCCAAACTCTTACAAAAAATAATTAGTAAAAGTCTGTCGTAGTCAGTTATAAAGATAGTGCAGTTTTACTAAATTTTAATTTTTATTTCAATTAAATCTGGGCTAAAATTTATATTAGTATACATATCTGATTTTTAAAAAAAGATATCCAGAAATAGTTTTTTGCAGTCAGTCATAAAAATTGTTAACTTTTTTTAATTGTTAATTTTAATTTCCAATTTAAGATGTGATTAAATGTGCATTGAAATATATTTCTAAACTCTAACAAAGGGGCAGAGTAAGCTCGTAGCTACCCTTTATAAAAATTGCTAAGTTTTACTGAATATTAATTTTCATTTCCAATAAACCAGTTTTTAAATTTATATCGGAATAGATATATAATCTCAAAAAGCGGCATTTAGAGAAAAAATTCTGTAGTCAGTTATAATAAGTGGTAAGTTTTTAATTATCAATTTTAATTTTCGATTTTATCTCTTATTAAATTTACATTGGAACATATTTCTATGCTATGCTTTCCAGTAGGTATTTAGAGTAAGTTGCTTATAGTCCGTAATAAAAACTGTTAATTTTTACTAAATAATAATTTTTATTCTGATTAAGCCCATGTTTAAATTTATATTTGAATAAATATCTGATCATTAAAAATAGTATTTATAATAAGTTTTTTGCAGTCAGTTATAAAGAATTTTTAATTTTACATTAATTTACAATTTAACTTGTGTTTAAATTTATATCGAATAATTTTCTAAATTCTATCAAAAGCATTCAACAAATTCCTTCCCCTCAATCGATTATATAAATTTTTTATTTTTATTAATTGTTAATTTTTAAAATTTTTTAATTTCTAACACTTTTTTAAATTTTATTTCCAGCTAAACCTGTGCATTAATTTGCATTGCTTTTTCATGATCTCTAAAAAAGAGTATATTCTAAAATTTGGTTTAAATGAAACTTACAACTACTTAATTTCATTGGTTTAGTTTACTTCAATTTAATCATTAAGTTGAATTCTCTGAAAAACGTATTAATGCGATTGCTTTAATTAAAAAAAATTACCTAGCGAGTTTCAAGTTTATTAGTTTTGGGGTAGATAGCAAAAAATTATCAAGCCAGAAAAAAAAAACTTTCGACTAAAATAACATTTGAATTGCTCTTTTTGTCCCATTTTTTTCCCTTTCACAGATATTTCGAAAAAAAAGTATAAGAACTGGAATATAGAATAGCTCAGTTTTTTTTAAAGTCTAAATGAATTTTCCTATTCAAATGCCACAGCCTACCATATGGGGGCGCTGCAAACGTATTCATACGAAATCTTTTTTCAATATGAACAACAAAACAAAAATAGATGGAAGTTTTTCCCCCGACAAAATTTATTTTATAAATTTGTTCAAAGAACTCTAGAAGAGTGTGAAAAAGTCATCTAAGTATACATTTGACTGCAAGTAGTTTTTTTTTACCTCAAAAACTCTGAAAGCAAAAATGATTCTTCATTTTATGAAGACATTGAACGTATACTTAATAATTTTAGAAGTCTTTCTGAGTTTTTTCAGTTCATGGATCATGTGTTAAAGATTTATTTGGTAGCAAAAGTAGAAGATAAATAAGAACTTCAATTCAAATACTTTTAAAAGAATGGACGGTGAATAAACTTTTAACACTTATAGAAGAATTTTTTGTGTGTATGTCCAAGCAAAGAGCTATAAATAGTTTTAATAGAATAAATAGTTAAAAAAAATTCTAATAATTTAAATAATTTCTTCAAATAATTGGAAGTGAAAAGAGAAGATACATATAAGAACTTCTATTCATATACTTTTAAAAGAATGGTAGGTGAATAAACTTTTTATTCTTATAGACGAATTTTTAGTATGCATGTCCAAGCAAAGAGTTATAAATAAATTTTATAGAATAGATTGTTTAAATAATTTTTAATATAGTAAATAATTTCTTTAAATAATTGAAAGCATCAAGAAGCTATATAAAAACTTCTATTCATATACTTTTAAAAGAATGGTATGTGAATAAACTTTTTATACTTACAGAAGAATTTTTAGTATTTATGTCCCAGCAAAGAGTTATAAATAAATTTAATAGAATAGATGGTTTAAATAATTTTTAATATAATAAGTAATTTCTTTAAATAATTGAAAGCAAAAATAAAAAAAAAAGAACTTCTATTCATATACTTTTAAAAGAATGGTAGGTGAATAAACATTTTATACTTATATAGAAGAATTTTTAGTTTTTAGTATACATGTCCAAGGGAAGAGTTATAAATAAATTTTATAGAATAGATGGTTCAAATAATTTTTAATGTAATAAGTAATTTCTTTAAATAATTGAAAGCAAAAATAAAAAAAAATAAGAACTTCTATTCATATACTTTTAAAAGAATGGTAGGTGAATAAACATTATATACTTATATAGAAGAATTTTTAGTTTTTAGTATACATGTCCAAGGGAAGAGTTATAAATAAATTTAATAGAATAGATGGTTTAAATAATTTTTAATATAGTAAATAATTTCTTAAACAATTGAAGGCAAAAAAGAAATATATAAAAACTTCCATTTATATACATTTAAAAGAATGGACGGTTAATAAAGTTTTTACACTTATAGAAAAATTTGTAGTATGCTTGGTCGAGCAAAAATCTATAAAAAATTTAATAGAATGAATAGTTGAAATAATTTATAAAAATAACATTAAAAAGTTAATCTAACGTACATTAATGGCCTATATTAATTTAAACAGTCAAATCTAGTAATCTTATACACATGCTAGTTCCGTAAATAATTAAATAAGATTGCGAAAATACTATAATAAAACAAGCTACACATTTAGAATATACAGTTTCCAAAAAAATAAACTGATCATCTTGAATAACTTTTGATCTAATGATCGGCTCTTACGTCTTAGGACTCCATCTTAATGGTTCGAGGGGGTGACCTCAAATATGCTAAATAATTAATGCAGACGATGTTTTAAGTAACAAAACCAGACACAAAAATGTACTTTCTTTGAATGAACATATAGCTATTTCTTGATGGATTCTGATTTTTGAATCCCAAAATATAGAAGGTAGTAGCAATCTGGGAAATATGGTCTCATTACTTTGATCGGGAGAGCGGTTCAAAGCTTGGATACCTTAATGTTGTTTCAATTCCCTTAAGTATTTCGACAAAACTTAAATGAATTGTAAAATTTTTGCCCGTAATTATAAAATTCGTTTATCCAAAGATTGTTCTAGGCAAAATGTAGCTTTTAGTAAACAGTTATAATTTTTTATAATTTTATTTATTTAGTCGAAAGAAATTTAATTGTAAGACATAAAATTTTTTACATCATTTTAAAAAATGTAATTTTACGTGGCAAAATACAAAATTTGGGGGAAATTGGTTCCGGAGAAATTAAATTAAAAAAGAATGACTTTTTTTTGAAAGAAATATTCAGGGTGGCTTGTTTATTTTTTTGCACACCAGTGTTAGTTAAATTATTGAAAAGCATGGAAAAGATTAATGAAAAGAGAAGAAGAAATATTATTAAAATAATTTTTTTAAAAATATTTTAAGAAAATATTTCTTTAATTATTTAAAAAAGCATTGAAAACTGGAAGAAAAAAGATATATTCTCTTCATCAGCTCACACGATTATATCCGCAAAAAGGAGTGCTTTCTAATATTATATCAATATAGCCAAAGCAAAATACATGAGTAAACTAAAATAATGAGTAAACTTATTAATTTTCCTTCTCTCTTTTCTTTTTCCTTTTAGTCTTTATTGTGATATATATATATATA
>NC_092212.1:66810457-66842517 GCF_043381705.1 Parasteatoda tepidariorum | reverse complement strand
ATATATATACTACCTGGCCGATAACCGAAGATCCACTTAAAGAAATTGATCCTGCCTGTGTAGGTGGGTGCTTTTCTTGATTTGACCTGGTCCATTTTTCTTCCAGCAGGATAATTGCTTCATTCACAAAGCGAAACCTAAGCGAAATTATAAATGTGTGTTCAAAATCTTGACTGGGCCTTCTTAGATCTAAGAAGAGTAGAACATCTTTAGAATTAATTAGAATTCAGATTACATAGCCATCCAAATCAACCACCCTCACTTACTTCAGGTGTGATGGTCGCCTGGAAATAAACTACTGGTCACCTGTCCTGTATGCCCACCAATCAAAACTGGCGAAGAATCTCCCCATTTGTGTCATGGCTAGAAAAAGTGGACCAACATCATATTAATAAATGTCTCAGTACTTTCCGTGTCCGTACCGTTGGGGTGCCTAAATAATTTTTGCCCTATAACGTGTATAGTATGCAAAAGAATATCGTATATATTTACGTTAACATTTATAGCTGAATGATTTTTATCAATTAAGAAAACGAATGAAAACATAATATTAAACTTATTAATCAAACTTTCAAAATTGAGCTTTGAGAATCAATAGAATAAAAAACTCTTTCTCGTAAAACTAAAGAGGCGCAATTTGTTAAAACAAGACTTATATTTTTTATTAAGAGCACATGTTTTATTATTTTTTTTAAAAGAAATTCTCTAAACTTTAAAAGAATTTTAAGTCTTTTAAACTAAACTTTAGTTTAGAATTTTGAAGTTTGTTTGTGAGTTCTTTAAAAAGGCAGCTAAATATCTCCTCGAAATCCAAATTATTTTGTTTTATTTTAGTATGCATACTAAATTTTGCACACCGTTTGAATACTATAAAGCAGTTTTTGATAACTTTATTTTTGTATTGCAATACATTTTAAATAAGACAGAACCCATCAGAATAATAAACTTTTTCACTCACTAGAGATATCTTGAGTTTCAAGTAGAAAAGAATAACTTCAGAATAAAATTGTACTATTACATACTCATTTCAGAATTGTGAAAGTTTTTAGACAACTACTCATGCAAAGAAAACTTAATTGTTTCAAGAATAAATAATTTGTAGGGCATTTAAATATTTTTAGTGGTCTTTCTAAATTTCTTCTTAAATTAAACAGTTTAAAAGAGAAAATAAATATATTTTTGAAAATTAAAAATAACCTTTGGGCAAAAAAGCAACTTTATGCATGGGTTCCAAAGCTACGGCCTTTTTGTAGAGTCTTTATCAAAACTGATGAAAAATAATCATGTAAATAAGTCGAAAATTAATAATTAATATTGAAGGAAACAAAAACGCATTCGAAATTAACCGAATCACTGGTAAGAAAAATTTGGAGGAGTTTCTAATAATCATCTTTCAACTCTTTTTTGCTTTTTTCCAACCATTAAACAAGTTTTTATATTTTTAAGTAGTTTTCTTCTATGCATTTATGATACATGTACGCATGTATGTTAGTTTGTACGAAAATGCAATGTTTTGTATCTTCGTATACATAGACAATATATATGAAAATAATGTTTCTACGTTTGCATGCTTTAATGTACTTAAGTACATACTATGTATAAACTTACGATAATAGCACGTATATACTATGTACGTACGCATCTAAAATTGTACGATTTTACGTACAATATGTAAGAATATTGTTTACATAAAAATCAATTTGATTACCTATTAAAATTTGGAGGAGTTTCTTATAATCAACTCTTTTTTGCTTTTTTCCGACAATTAAACAGGTTTTTATATTTTTAAGTAGTCTTCCTCAGTAGTCTCATTCCTAAATTTTAAAAAGCTTTTTCGTTTATCTCGAATAAGTACTTGATTAAGTATTACTTTGATTAAGATTATTTGATTAAGTATTCAATTTAAACACTTTTTCTACAGTAAATTTAGTTTGTGGCCGAAAAATATTTTGTCAAATAAATATCGCATGTCGAAATAAATTTTTGGATGTTGAATTCCTCATTGCATTGTCACTGATCCAAAATACTTAAAACTCTATTACAATAGAACAATAGATAAAATACCAAAGAAAACATGGGGAAAAAGTATATGGTCTTAAAGAGAAGAAGAAGAAAAATTATTAATCAATAAAGTGGTTTTTAAAAATATTTAAAAATTAATAAAAAAATTAAATTAAAAAGCCGAAAAAAGAGGATAGATATAATCTCAACATCAGCTCACACAATTATATCAGCAAAAAAGAGTGCTTTCTAACATTGTATTTATATAGCCAAAGGAAATATATCAGTACAATAGTTTGAGGAGCATCAAAAAAATTGAAACGAAAATAGAACATATCAAGCATATATAATTGCTTTTGTCTCTTTATTGTGTTATATATAGATAGATATATTTAGATATAGTTATATTTCACTTCCGTGCTACTTTTAAGTAATATGATTTATTATTTCCATTATTCTAATGTTAGTGATAATTTAATAGATAATTTTTGATTCTTTTATTTGCATACATAGTTACTGAATAATATACGATTTTCATTTAAATGTTCTTTAAAAAATACATCATAATTCTGAAATATTACATTATTTTTCAAGTGACATTAAACCTGAATTTTTATGTAATATTTTTTTCATGGTTGGAATAATTTTACTTTAAATGTTATGCAAATATGCCAAGTAAGGAAAATCTTTCAAATTTTAGAAAATAAAAAAGTACTTAATATTAAGTCTTCATGCTTGATAGAAGCGTTATACATTAACATTGATGTTTAACTTCGATTAAGAATGTATTAATAGTTAGCAATTCTATAGAAAAAGATAATTTTAAAACCAAGGATTGAGAATATTTATAAATTAACTACTTACTAATGATTGTTACTATTTGCTCTACTTTCTATTCAAAGGTTTTAAATATATTTTAATATAATTTAATTAAGAGTAAGAATTAAGATAGTACTTAACATTGAATTTGATTTTGAAGCAATTTTTCCCCTAAATTGTAAAAAAAAAAGTTAATCATTCAATAACATGAGTATAGTCAATAGCAGCTTGAAAAAAATGAGGTCAGCAATTTTCAAAGCAAATTTTCCATAAATGGTAAAAAAAAGTTAACCATCCAATTACATGCTTATCAACAACAGCAGCGTGAAAAAGATGAGGTCAGCAATTCTCAAAGCGAATTTCCGTAAATTGTTTTAAAAAAAGTTAACCATCCAATTACATGCTTATCAACAACAACAGCGTGAAAAAGATGAGGTCAAAAATTCTCAAAGCGAATTTTCCATAAATTGTTTAAAAAAAAGTTAATCATCCAATAACATGCTTATCAACAACAACAGCTTGAAAAAGATGAGGTCAAAAATTCTCAAAGCGAATTTTCCATAAATTGCTTAAAAATAAGTTAACCATCCAATTACATGCTTATCAACAAGAGCAGCATGAAAAAGATGAGGTCAACAATTCTCAAAGCAAATTTTTCATAAATTGTTTAAAAAACAGTTAATCATCCAATTACATGCGTATCGTCAATAGCAGCGTGATAAAAATGAGGTTAGCAATTCTCAAAGCAAATTTTTCATAAATTGTTTAAAAAAAAGTTAATAATCCAATAACATGCTTATCAACAACAACAGCTTGAAAAAGATGAGGTTAGCAATTCTCAAAGCAAATTTTTCATAAATTGTTTAAAAAACAGTTAATCATCCAATTACATGCGTATCGTCAATAGCAGCGTGATAAAAATGAGGTTAGCAATTCTTAAAGCAAATTTCTCATGAACTGTAAAAAAAATGTTAATCATCCAATTACACGAGTATCGTCCACAGCAGCGTAAAAAAATGAGGTCATTAAATCGATTTTTTTAGATAGTTAATTTNTCATCCAATTACATGCGTATCGTCAATAGCAGCGTGCTAAAAATGAGGTCAGCAATTCTCAAAGCAAATTTTTCATAAACTGTAAAAAAATGTTAATCATCCAATTACACGAGTATCGTCCACAGCAGCGTAAAAAAATGAGGTCATTAAATCGATTTTTTTAGATAGTTAATTTTTCATTCATACTAATATGTAGGAAATCCTAGATTTTCTTTTTCATATTTGTCACTAAGTCTTAAAGCATCCCACTGTTTATAGATACCTTAACTAATTTTCTTTTCAGTTTCGCAATCGTTTTGTGGATTTTGTTTTCGCTTTAGTAAAATATGATTGTAAAAAGAATCACATTTCTTCTGATAAAATTTCAATATTGAACTCTAAAAAGGAATCTGAGAAACAAAGATTTTAAAAAAGGTTAAATTCAAAATATTTAATTCTTAAATTATTTTTCATCCATTAAGTAGCACTTGATATTACTAGAGCGTATTTTTAGAAAAAAAAAACTAAAAAAAAAAAAAAAAAAAAAAAGAAAAAAAANAAAAAAAAAAAAAAAAAAAAGAGCGTGTGTTTTTATTTGCTCAAATAATTTTAAAGTTTACTCTTTAATAAGCTTATCCTACATTGTTTAAAGTTTATTCAAACATTGAAATTAATAAGCATATCCGAATTCGCCTAAATAGTTTAAAATTTCATTAAAACTAAGAAGTTTTCTCAAAACGAATATTTTAATTAAACCAAGTACTTCTGAAGTTTCTCTAACATTAATATCTCCTTTAAATTCATATGCTGATTTACTCTAATAGCTTTTAGGTTAAAAAATACAGTTAAGTCTCATATCAAATAAGAATAATATTTTTAATAATAACATACAAAAATTTCAAATAAATTCAATACGATTTGAGCTTTTCTTTTAAAAGGATCTCTATTTTGCAGAAATAAAAAAACGTTAGATTAGAAATGTTTTTATAGCTACAGTGATTCTTTTCTTTGAATATAAATTTTTCTAATACTTCTCAAATAATCAGAAGCTTAAGTAAAATGACTTTAACTTAAATGGCAAAAAGCAAAGTTTGATACAGGTTTCTTTTTAAAATAGTCGAATGTTATAAAAATATGACCACATATTTGATTAATTTGAATTTAACGCAAGCATGTTTTAAGAACAAAGAGCAAGGAAATATTTTTACCATATTTAATTCCATATAATCTCCAATCAGCTACAGATTTTTAAAATAATGATAAAATTCAAATATGTCTCTTGAACGTATTTATTCATAATTTAAATTATTCATATTTGATTTACTCCTATTTAATTGATATACTTATATTTGATCTATTTGATTTCATTTAAAATTAACACAAGCATGTTTTAAGAACAAACATCTTTTGAATGAATTTATTCATAATTTAAATTATTCAAGCTTGATTTATCATATATGATTTACTCATATTTGATTGATATACGCATATTTGGATTTCATCTGAAATTAACGCGAATATGTTTTAAGAACAAAGATCTTTTGTATGAGTTTATTCATAATTTAAATTATTCAAACTTGATTTTCTCATATTTGATTGATATGCGCATATTTGGATTTCATATGAAATTAACGTGAATATGATTTAAGAACAAAGATCTTTTGAATGAATATATTCATAATTTAAGTTATTCATATTCGATTTACTCATATTTGAGTGATATACTCATATTTTTTTTATCATATTTGATTTATTCATATTTTATTGATATACTCATATATGATTTATCACATTTGATTTGCTCATTTTTAATTGATATACTTATATTTGATCTATTTGATTTCATTTGAAATTAGCGCAAGCATGTTTTAAGAACAAAGATCTTTTGAATGAATTTATTCATAATTTAAATTTTAAATTATTCAAGCTTGATTTATCATATTTGATTTACTCATATTTGATTGATATACGCATATTTGGATGCGCATTTAATTTCTGAAATTAATGCGAATATGCTTTAAGAACAAAGATCTTTTGAATGAATATATTCATAATTTAAGTTATTCATGTTCGATTTACTCATATTTGAGTGATATACTCATATTTGTTTCATCATATTTGATTTATCCATATTTTATTCATATACTCACATATGATTTATCATATTCGATTTACTCATATTTGATTGATATACTCATATTTGGTTTATCATATTTGATTTATTCATATTTTATTGATATACTCATATATGATTTATCATATTTGATTAACTCATATTTGATTGATGTACTCATGGTTAATTTATTTGATTTCATCTAAAATTAACTCAAATATATGTTAGGAACATAGATTTAGGAAATATTTTTACCATATTTAGTTACTGTACAAAATTCCATGTCATCTCCTATCAGCTGTAGAAATTTAAAATAATGATTGAAACTATATTTGAAATATTTTTACCATATTTAGTTACTGTACAAATTTCCATGTAATCTCTTATCAGCTGCAGAAATTTAAAATAATGATTGAAACTATATTTGAAATATTTTTACCATATTTAGTTACTGTACAAAATTCCATGACATCTCCTATCAGCTGCAGAAATTTAAAATAATGATTGAAACTATATTTGAAATATTTTTACCATATTTAGTTACTGTACAAATTTCCATGTCATCTCCTATCAGCTGCAGAAATTTAAAATAATGATTGAAATTCAAATATGTCTTTTGAATAAATTTATTCATAATTTAAATTACTCACTTAATGCAATGCGAAACACAAGCTTCTCACTCTTCTAATGTGAGGGCTGTGAAAATGATATTTTCAAATGAAAGGTATTACTTTAAAGAGAAATTATCTTTATACGTTTTACAAACATATCTCATAAACTTTAATATTTTTTTACACCATATGATCTTTGTCTTCTATATTTTACAAAACCATGAAATACACTAATATGTAGTTAGGTTTCAAAAATGATTTTCATTTCATATGTTTTCATTGTTAGTATTTCGATGTGCGAGGATTATCTGAAAAATTGTTCATAATACAGGCGGAATTATTAAAATAGCATACAAGCTTTGTTCTGCTATGTTATAGTAAAATCCACGTAACAGACAAAAAATAAAAAATTGAGATACTTACATCTTTGGCTTTTTTGTATGATAAGCTATTTATTGCAAAAAAGAAAATTCTTAAAAATCAAAATTTTTTTTTATCAGTGTTTTGAAATTTCGTTTTAACTTTGATAATTAGCAACGAAACGAATATAGTTGTCGAGCCATTTTTTTCAAAATACAGCAGTTTTTTTCCTTTTCTTTTTTGAATTCCACGGCAGTATGTTGGGACACTGATATTTAGTAATCGGAATTACATTTTTTGTAATTAACAACTACTATTTTTTAAAAAAATTGTAATTGTTACGAATATTAAAAATATAGTTGCTAGTTAATTATTTTAAAGGAACGAATTTTGCTGGAGGATTCTATTTACACTCAATTACAAAATTAAAAAAAATTGAATATTGAATGATAAAATTCGTAAAATATGACTTAGAACGGGTTTAACTTCTTGCTGTGGTAACCCTATAAAATATGCGCCAATTGTGTGGTACCCTATTTTGCTATTTTTAGGTTAGGAATTTTGCTTTAGGATTCAATTACTCGATTATTAGGACTCAATTACAAAATTAAAGAAAAAATGAGTATCGAATGATTAAATTCGTAAAAAATTGCTTAGGACGGTTTTATTTAAAAAAAAGTTTTTGTTTGGTGACCTTATAGTATTTACTAAAATTGGTTATGAATTTTGCTGAAGGATTCGATTTACAATCAGTTATGAAATTGAAAGAATGCAGAATTATTAATCATTTGTGATTTCCATAAATGGTGAAATCTTAACTAGACTGAAAAAAAAAATTAACAGCATTGAGGGCATTTTTATTGCGTTCGCTGATGGATCTGAGTAAGATTTGCACCAATCAGATTTGAAAGATTAGTTGCGTTTGGACCTCATTGTTTCTTTATTAAATTAACATTAAAAATAGTACAAAAAACTGCAACAAGCTACATTTATTTCTTCGGTATAGCAATACTCACGAATCCATTTTTTTTCAAAAAGTAATGCGTAGCACTACAAACTACAAAGAACGGTAACAGGTGTTTTGAGACTTGTAGAGCGTTAGTTTCACTGAATATTTTTAACTGAATATGCCATTGAATGTTTTATACCGCTATTTACCACATAACTGATTTCAAAGGAAGACATTTTGCTGCTAATTATTATTATTATTATAATAGTAATTATTATTATTGTTAAATACAGTTTTTCAAAAGCTACTTTGCTTTGTCAAACAGTAAGCCTTTCTTATTTACAAAAATGTGATTGATTTGCTGGCTGTGAAAAAAAAATTTATGGAGAATTTGTAGTCCTCATCATCAGTGATTTTAAATAATTATCTATTCATTGCTTTTATGTACTTATTAAGGCCGAGATAGCCTGGTTGATAGGACGTTGGACCTATGTCCAAGAGGTCGTGAGTTGATCCGCGATGGGAAAAGACCCCCGTGTAAAAACTGGTGACTGATGTATGCTAAATTTGTCGGGTTCCAAAATCCCATAACAAAACATTACTTCTGGGGGTACTGAATCAGAGATTGATAATGCTCTGGTTCAGGTCAAAATCACTACCAGTGGATGGGAGATGAGTGATTATGTCCTCATTATAAAACGGGGTAACGTATGTGTGGGTGGCGAAATTCGAATTCTTGGCCATAGATGGCGCCCCTGTAGAGCAAGAGGAAGCCCATCCCTCTACCTTAAATAGGCTTGTCAGCATTGAGAAGTGGCATAAGACAATAACAGCATGTGTTTATCAAGGAAACGTTTGATTAGTATATAAACAAGTATAAATATTATTGAAATAAAACTTTATGGACTTTCCTCAAGCTAATTATTTACCATGCCTTTTCTTTAGCACTTCTTTTTCGTTCATGAATACAAAAATAATAATGTAAATAATAAATAATAGAAATGAATTTAATAGCTGATCATCGTCCTGAAAAAGCTTTAAAAAAAAACTAACATATAAATTGATGTTTGAAAACTCACTGCTTTACCCTTCCAATTTAATATTCTGAGAAAAGAAAACCCTCACAGAGATTCTCTGATAGAAATATTTTTTTTAAATGTGAAGAGGGGAGTTTCTCAATGTTCTATAGGAAATTTTATGACCAGTTTTTTCAGTCTTCTGCGGACGCTGGTTAGTTAACGAATTTATTAACAACCAGCCTACGATATCTACGAATCTATTAGTTTACAATACATCTATTAGCGAATATTCACTTCAACTTTAATTGTAAGTTGGAGTGAAGGGGTTAAGCTGATATTATGTGTAGTCATATTTTGACATCTGAGTGACATTTCAACATTAAACTTTTGTATCCTTCCTAGATAGGTACTATACAAGTTTTCAGAATTTTAACTAGATCTAGATATCTCTTTCAGTAATTTTCCCCGTACAATACCCAGAAACAGCTTATTTGAATCATTAAAATCCTAAGTGTTTTGCAATAAAATTATCATACGTGTTTACCACTTTGCGAAGTCGAGTAAGCTTCAATTACTATTTTTCTAATATTAATCGGCAAGCTTAAATGCAACACAAAAAACTATTGATAAGCCAATTTAGAGCCAATAATAAACCAATAATTAAAAGGCAAATTGCGCAAATTACAGAAGGACATCACAAAGAAAGAATAACCAACACATTATGGGTTAATCGTACAGCCAGTGTGGTGGGTTAAGACTTGGTCTACCAATACTCCGTGTCAACCAAGTGAGGTTCCATTCACCGTGGTAATGGCTTTGTATTTGATCAAACTGCATTTCATGCAATCTTTTCTTAATAATTCGTAATCAAGTCTGGTATAATGTCCCCGGAAGTTTCCGAGCCAGAAAAGTTCATGTTTGTTGGGAGGTTGAGGAATGTGGTGAGAAGGTCGGGTGCTGACAATACAATTTTTTCTCTGTTCTAAATTACAGTAATATACTGTGCGCACGTCCTAGTATTGTCTTTAGATCATAATTAAAGAGAAATCCATAAAACGTTACAAATGACCCATTAGTGTAGCTTCCGTGCGAGGTTGACAAAATAATCATTACAACATATTCAGCTATCATCTATCGTTAGAATGGGAATTCAACCCACTAACTCGTTTGAGGGATGGTAGACACTCATGAAAACATCAAAAATTCACACTGAAAATACCAAAGTTATCACTATATCACTGAAAGCAGAAACAAATGTAGCATTTTTTACGTTTATATATATATATATATTGTTTTGCATATGAGGACTTGTATAATTTTCTAAAAACATTTGAAGTAAGAAAAAACATATTATTTAACATAGCACATGCATTATTTAACATATAAATAATACTGCAGTAATTTTATTTTTCAATTTTGTGGTCTTGTGTAATCTAACTTGTGAATGAAAATTTAATTTTATTAAAAATCTAGAGCATATTTTTCTGATAATTATTTAAAAACATTTATGTAGACTTAATTTCATTAATTTTCTTTCTCTGTTTCAGCTTTTTGTGCAAGTCATGTGCTTAGGTGGAATGAAAGATCTTGTTTTCAAATCAGCAAAAACATGCTCTTGTTACCACTGTAAAAAATCTTAATTAAAATGTGTCAAGTAGTGAAATTCCAAAACACACTTATTTATTGTTGTTTATCTATAAAAGATGTTATATGATTTGAAATAAAAATTATTAATAATATGTTCACTTAGTTTTTAGCTTAGATTTAGGAAACGGTTAATATTTCAATATTACTTTGAAATATTTAACCCCTTCTTTACGAGCACCTTATTTGCCGGACATCCAATTGTTGTCCTGTGGGTGCAAGCTCCGTATTAAGTCGTCAACCTCATGATCCACTGTGTGCACGAGCGAAATATTTAACCGGAATCCAAGCACTGCCCTGTGTGTACAAGTGCTGTAATTAACAGGCATACAAGCAATGCCCTGGGTGTACGAGTGCTGTAATTAACAGGCATACACAATGCCCTGTGTGTAGGAGAGTTGTATTAAGTCGACATCTACTCTATGAACGTTCTGTACGAGTGCCGTATTTAACCGGCATCAAGTGATGTCCTGTGTCTACGAGTGCCGTATTAACTCGGTATCTACGCTATGAACTTTGTGTACGCGGGCTGTATTTAGACGCCATTCACGCAAAATCCTATGTGTATGTGAGCCGTATTTAGCCGGCATCCAAATGTGTACGAATGCCGGTTTAAGTCGGTATCCAAGCAATGCCCTGTGTGTTCAAGCGCCTTAATTAGCCGGTGTCAGCTTGATAAAACTGCTCTGCTTAAAACTGCCACTGGTTAATTCGCCAATCAGCTATATTGTATTAAATCCTACCACTAAAAGTATATTTTGAACATGCCTTATGAGACAAGTTGCTTTTAGGCAAGTTTAGGAGTGAGTATTAATAACACCAAAAATAAAATGTATAATTTTCGAAACATTTTTAGCATTTTTTTCCAGTTGATTTCATAACTAATTTTATAAATGCATACAACATAAAAAATTTGCAACTAGTGAATAAATATCATCTACCTGATACTGAGCTTCAGTATTAGAAAACAAAATGTGCTCATTAATACATTAATTTAAACAGGTACATTAAAGGTCAGAAAGCTAAATTTTGTAATTTCTAAGTTTTGATAAAAGTTTTACAAAAATTCAATTTGTTTTAATAATTTCTGGCGCTGCTAACCAACACTGGCAAAATATTACGAGTATGTGTTTAGGCCGGCGTCAGGGAGGCGTTATTAGTTCAGGGGGCCACGACACTCGTTTTGTGACTTCACGCATCACGATCTATCTAAGTTACGCTTATGATCTATCTAAGTTACGCTAATCTTAACTTATCACATGCGTAAGTCATGACTTATTCAGTCTTAAGTCATGACTTACGTATGTGATAGGTATCAGGCTACGAATCTGAGCTACGCCCCAAGTATCAGCTCTATTGATAATAAGGAAAACATACCATCAAATACTATTCTTATTGTATTCGATTGAAAATTCTAGTTTTGATAGTTAAAGGCTATTTTTTATTTTACTCGACGAGTATACGCGTCATCCGTAACACAACGAAGATTTGGTTCGATGTGTGTACACATCATTCGCAGCACAGAGTTTTCAGTTCGATACGCGTACACGTTATCCGCACAACAATATACATAGGCGTAGAATGAGGGGGCACACTTTTTATTTTTATGAAACTGTTCATATATTTTAAATGTTATTTATATATGCACATTTATTTTAACACCTATGTATGGTTATAAATAAATTTCTGTATAATACTTAAAATAGACGAACAGTTTTCTAAAAACAAAAATGTTCGCGCCCTCACGCCAATAGATATGTATACACGTCATCCTCACCACAATATAAATTATGTTCAATGTGTACACGTCATCCGCGCCGCAGTAGAGATTTGGTTCCATGTGTAAACAAGTCATTCGCATCACAATAGAGATTTGATTCGGTGTATAAACACGTCTTCCGCACCACAATAGAGATTTGGTTCGATGTGTATAGAAGTCATTCGCATTACAATAGAGATTTGGTTCGGTGTATATACACGCCATCCGCACCACAATAGAGATTTGGTTTGATGTGAATACAAGTCATTCGCATCACAGTAGAGATTTGGTTCGGTGTACATACACGTCATCCGCACTACAGTAGAGATTTGGTTCGATGTGTAAACAAGTCATTCGCATCACAATAGAGATTTGATTCGGTGTATAAACACGTCATCCGCACCACAATAGAGATTTGGTTCGATGTGTATAGAAGTCATTCGCATTACAATAGAGATTTGGTTCGGTGTATATACACGCCATCCGCACCACAATAGAGATTTGGTTTGATGTGAATACAANTTGGATTTTTTGTTAGTTAAAAATAGTTAAGCAAAAAATGTTACAATTGACCCCCTCTCCCCTATGCACATTTATTTTCTTACCTATGTATAGTTATAAATAAATTTATGTATAATACTTAAAATAGACGAACAGTTTTCTAAAAACAAAAATGTTCGCGCCCTCACGCCATTAGATATGTATACACGTCATCCTCACCACAATATAAATTATGTTCAATGTGTTCACGTCATCCGCACTACAGTAGAGATTTGGTTCGATGTGTATACAAGTCATTCGCAACACAATAGAGATTTGATTCGGTGTATAAACACGTCATCCGCACCACAATAGAGATTTGGTTCAATGTGTGTATAGTTTGTCTAAAATAAGAACTCCTCCGGACATTCGTCTGGACTTGTGGCGGTGACTATGGTAACAAGGTATGACTATTTCAAGCAAGGTCAGAGTTTTGCAGTGGTTCGAGAGAAAGGGGGTCTCTTTCTTCTGTCTATTGTGTTAGTCCTAGAGGGAAGCTACCCTCCCTAAAGTGCGCCATTCTTGTTTCCATAGCACCAGACTGCCTCAGACTTTGTGGCGGGAGGTGCTCTTAGCTTAGACAAACTATACACATCATGTACGCCGAAATGGAGATTTGGTTTTTCTTTGATTTTCCAATCATTTACTTATATCAAAGTATTACGTATTTAAAATTTCGCTTCATTTTGACGACTCCTTCTTGGTGTTAACGAGGACCGATACCGCGCACCCTTGATCCGTACGCAGGCAGATCAAAGTGCTCACCCACCTGTTTACTGATCACAGTCAGTGATGCTTGACTACGGTGTTCTACTGGGAACTCGCTTCTTCATCATCAGTCCACTGCGGGACCAAAAAAAAAAACCGGTGCTGTTCACGCTTAAAACACAGCAAACTCGTATTATTCGTGAGCACAATTATTACAGCTGCAAAACAAACAATTTAGAAATTAAGCTCGTATTAAATCTTTGTCTTAACTAAAAAGAAATGTTTGTTTTTACCAAAAGTAAAAGTTTCTATCATTAAAATTCCTTCACCTATCTTCATTAGAAAAGTGCTAATTAGAAGGTTTAACTTTTTCTGCAATAGAAATTGCTTTGAAAGGGATTATGATACATAAAATCCGCTAAGACTATAATACATCATCACCGAACACTGTAAAGTATTTGAAAAAAACTTCCGAATAAAAAGATTATAATTCCCCCCAACAGTTGTTGATATTTTAATTCATTTTTACAAAGTCAATAAAGAATTTAAAACAAAATGAGATAATTAATGCTGTAGGGAACACTTCAATATCAATTTTAAAACAAATGAATGCTTTGATTATCTAAGAGACAGTTTTAACAATGTAGAAGAAAAAAATCAAATGTTTTGTTTAAGTTTCAATTTAAATTCATTAATGGAAAATTAAGAGGAATGGTAAAACAATTGCAGAAATAATGTTCTTTTCTACACGATATTTATTTTAGAAAAAGTTTATGAAACAATTCAAATACAGATTTTGCAGAAAAGAAATGATTGCGTAGGAAACTTGAAATTTAAGTCACAATTTCTAAGAATTGCAGGCGACTAAACTGTAAAAAGTGGTAGAGACTCAATATTTATTTATTTATTATCTCTTTAATTATTAAATGGTAACTACCCCCGTGACTTACACTTCAAATTATTCATTTTTAGAGTAAAAACATTCATTTTCAATAGTTAACTGAAAACAAATATGCTATAAGAAGTTGCTAATTTGAAACACTTTTAATAAAATTTCGAATTTTATTAGACACTACTTCTTGCATTTTATTTGCCCGAGGCAATTCTACAATTTGGTGTAATCAATAAGTTAGAAATAATAGTAATAGTAATAATAATTACTTATTTTGATGGTTTTTATATTACAATTTTGGATTAATATTAGACGGTCAAATTATATTATTAACCTGTAAAGAATCAGAATTTGTGTGGAACAACTGAAACTTGGAGGTACGATTCTGTCAAATCCTAAGTGGAATACCATTAATAAANCATCCGCACCACAATAGAGATTTGGTTCGATGTGTATAGAAGTCATTCGCATTACAATAGAGATTTGGTTCGGTGTATATACACGCCATCCGCACCACAATAGAGATTTGGTTTGATGTGAATACAAGTCATTCGCATCACAGTAGAGATTTGGTTCGGTGTACATACACGTCATCCGCACTACAGTAGAGATTTGGTTCGATGTGTAAACAAGTCATTCGCATCACAATAGAGATTTGATTCGGTGTATAAACACGTCATCCGCACCACAATAGAGATTTGGTTCAATGTGTGTATAGTTTGTCTAAATTAAGAATCCCTCTAGACATTCGTCTGAACCTGTGGCGGTGACTATGGTAACAAGGTATGACTATTTCAAGCGAGGTCAGAGTTTTGGAGTGGTTCGAGAGAAAGGGGGTCTCTTTCTTCTGACTATTGTGTTAGTCCTAGAGTGAAGCTACCCTCCCTAAAGTGCGCCATTCTTGTTTCCATAGCACCAGACGGCCTCAGACTTTGTGGCGGGAGGAGTTCTTAGCTTAGACAAACTATACACATCATATACGCCGTAATGGAGATTTGGTTTTTCTTTGATTTTCTAATCATTTACTTATATCAAAGTATTACGTATGTAAAATTTCGTTTAATTTTGACGACTCCTTCTTGGTGTTAACGAGGACCGATACAGCGCACCCTTGATCCGTACGCAGGCAGATCAAAGTGCTCACCCACCTGTTTACTGATCACAGTCAGTGATGCTTGACTACGGTGTTCTACTGGGAACTCGTTTCTTCATGATCAGTCCACTGCGGGACCAAAAAAAACCTGTGCTGTTCATGCTTAAAACACAGCAAAACTCGTATTATTCGTGAGCACACTTATTACAACTGCAAAACAAACAATTTAGAAATTTTTAGCTGGTATTAAATCTTTGAACATAAAGTCCGCTTTGATACATAAAATCCGCTAAGACTATAACACATCAACACAGAACACTGTAAAGTATTTAAAAAAAAACTTCCGAATAAAAAGATTATAATTCCCCCCAACAGTTGCTGATATTTTAATTTATTTTTACAAAGTCAATAAAGAATTTAAAACAAAATGAGAAAATTAATGCTGTAGGGAACACTTCAATTTCAATTTTAAAACAAATGAATGCTTTGATTATCTAAGAGACAGTTTTAACAATGTAGAAGAAAAAAATCAAATGTTTTGTTTAAGTTTCAATTTAAATTCATTAATGGAAAATTAAGAGGAATGGTAAGACAATTGTAAAACTAATGCTTTTCTTCTACACGATATTTATTGTAGAAAAAGATTAAGAAACAATTCAAAAACAGATTTTGCTGCAAAGAAATGATTGCAATGGAAACTTGTAATTTAAGTCACAATTTCTAAGAATTGCAGGCGACTAAACTGTAAAAAGTAGTAGAAACTCAAAATTTATTTATTTATTATCTCTTTAATTATTAAATAGTAACTACCCCTGTGACTTACATTTCAAATTATTCATTTTTTAGAGTAAAAACATTCATTTTCAATAGTTAACTGAAAACAAATATGATATAAGAAGTTGCTAATTTGAAACACTTTTAATAAAATTTCGAATTTTATTAGACACTACTTTTTGCATTTTATTTGCCCGTGGCAATTCTACAATTTGGTTCAATCAATAAGTTAGAAATAATAGTAATAGTAATAATAATTACTTATTTTGATGGTTTTTATATTACATTTTCGGATTAATATTAGACGGTCAAATTATATTATTATACTGCAAAGAATCAGAATTTGTGTGGAACAACAGAAACTTGGAGGTACGATTCTGTCAAATCCTAAGTGGGATACCATTAATGAAAGTTAATATATATATGTATATAATAATAATAATATTTAAGGCATTACTTTTTTAACGAGTTGAATTACATACAGAGATAAATTTAAAGCAAATGCATTTTTGCTAAGTGAGTTCTTGGCGATAAAACTTGGAAGATAGATTCTTTTCGGTTAAAATGAATGAAAAGCGCGTATCGACATATATCAAAAAATATTTCTATTTCAACACATTTCCCGAAAAGTTGAACACATTACATAAATTATAAAAGTTTGAAATGAAGATAAAACAAAGGAAAAGTACAGACATATGAAAAGGGGGGGGGTGAAAATAATAATAAAAAAATAACAAACAACAGGGGAAAAAAAAGGATAAATATTTTAAACTTTGTCCCCAGTGTTTCGCGTCATTCCCTCACAACAATGTTCTTATCACCTGCAATCTTCTTAGAATAAAAATATTTTAATAAAAACTTCAGAAGTTAACAACTGGCATCATAGAACAAAATTGCAGTATGTTTCCATCTTNGATTTAGAGATTTGAGGATATTTTTCTCTTAGACTCTCGTACACCTCACTCAGATCAGCATCATCATTTATCTGCAGCATTCCCGGTATGAAACCATTTTCATCCTATGAATGTACACATTTTAATTCAGTTTACTTTGGTATGAGACAAGGTTATTTTAAGTCAATTCTCTATCATATAGAGTTAAGCCTAAATTGTATCAAAAAGTAAATTAGTTTGAAAAGATTTTTTTTCTCATTGTTTACGAATATATATGTTATAATTCTAAATGATAGCTTTTTATAGTTATTTCTTATTTTTGATAACATTATTTAAATGAATACTAGTTGTTCTAGCATCTCTTAATTATGTTGTTTGAATATGTAGGGACCCACTAATTTATATGTTAAAACCTAATTAATAATTAACAGTAATCAAAATAAATAATTATTATAATTGTAAAGAGTAAATTTTTACACAAGGAATCATTAATATATATATATGATTCCTTATTATAATTCTCACTCAATCCTCTTTATATATATATATATTTAAAATTTTGAAATCCTGTAAGATCGTGTACTGGCAAAAATGCAGCAAAAATTTGTTCGCCATTGCAATTAAATCAAGCGAGATATATTAATGAATTTTTTTCGAAGAATTTAGAATATACTTTATTATAAATAGATTCGAGATTCTCGAATTTTCTTTTTTAAAAAAATAATAAAATATATTTTTTTTAAGCTATTCATAAACCAAACTATTTAACAAAGACTCTTATTCCTCAATTGTTTTTAATTGAAATGCCCTTTTCATTCAAGAAAACAGACGTACATTCAAGAAAAAAGACGTACTTTTTATTTAATATTTCTCCAGTTCAGCAGAAAATCACAAAATATTAGAAAAGATAAACTTAATTGAACTAATTACTGGGAAAGATTTATGATGATAGGAGTACATTGTCATAAAAGTTTAAATGCAGGTTGTTAATGACAAACAATTATCATCCTAACAGTTCCTGCTCCTTTAAATGAACGTTTTAAAACAATGTTCTCAACGCATAAGCATATAACAAGGAGCTCTTGAGCAAAACTCATTCACAAAACTACTCTGATTACAAAAAAAGGTTAAAAAAAAAAAAATTACGGAAAGCTGCTCTCCAAACTTAACTTTTACATTTGAGATAAGAATAACAGCAGAATATTTTTTTTCCTCTCCTCATTTAGAACTTAGAACACAGCAATTCATTAGAAGTGGGAGGTAGTATTTTTTGCGGTATTATCAAGGGATATGTAAATTAGTAAATGAAATTGTGGGCTGTTCTCTGTGATTAATTCCGTCTCACTTTGGTGCCTAAACTGAATGTGGGTTCTTCCAGGAATTTATGTGGCATTTCGTATTAATTGCAACTTTTCTCATATTTTGTGGTTACAGCGGTTATTTTTTTTAATTCTTCAACATAACAACAGAGGCGTAACTAATGGTTTCAGTAAAAATAACCTTTTTATGTTTCAAAGTATTATTTCAGGGTAAAGTTAATCAACGGCTAGCTTACGTTTTAGAAGAAGGATTTGATTCTGGCTTTAATTCTATAATCAACCATTATTTATCTATTTTAGTTGAAAAAGAAATTGATGCTAAAAATAAGTGACAATGGTTCCGATTATTAGTTGTTACGGAAAAAGATAACTCTTAAATACAATTAATTATTGCTCGCCAAGACATATGTTCGTTTTTGTACTTTTTGAGAAACGTTTTTGTTAGTGGTTGCACAGCTTCCAACTTGGATTTTGCCAAATAGTAGCAAAATAACAATTAGAAGAGGAAGGATTTTCAAATCTTTTAGCTATTTCGTCAATACTTAAAATCGTAATTATCAATCTCATAAATATTGTCAAGAGATACGTAAATTAGTGAATGAAATCGTGAATTGTTGCTTGTGATTAATTTCATCTCACTTTGGTGCCTAAACTGAATGTGGGCTCTTCCAGGAATTTATGTGGCATTTCGTATTAGTTGCAACTTTTCCCATATTCGGTAATTTCTTTTAATTCCTCAACATAACAGCAAAGGCGTAGCTAATGGTTTCAGTAAAAATACTTTTTTTACGTTTCGAAGTATTATTTTATTGTAAAGTCATTCAACAGCTGGTACACGTTTTAGTTTTTTAAGGATTTGATTCTGGCTTTAATTCTATAATCAACCATTTTTTATCGATTTTATTTGAAGAAAAAATTGATGCCAAAAATAATTGACAATGGTTCCGGTTATTAGTTATTACAGAAAACGATAACTCTTAAATACAATAAACTATTGCTCGCCAAAACATATGTTCGTTTTTGTACTTTTTGATAAACGTTTTTGTTAGTGGTAGTACAGCTTCCAACTTCCATTTTTCAAAGTAGTAGCAAAATAACAATTAGAGAAGGAAGAATTTTCAAATCTAGTGTGTCGAATAGCGTTAACTATTTCGCCAATACTTAAAATCGTGATCATCATTATAATAGATATTATCAAAAGATATGTAAATTACCGTCATTCGGGGCTACTTTGTGCAGGATTTCGCAGTTTTTGAACTTTGACATGTAAAAAAACTATGTTAATTCAAACTTTAGTAAAATTTATCGATATTATATTCATAACTGGTCTCAGACGAGTTAATTTGATCAATATTGGCATTATTTGTATGTAATATTTACGAATAATAAGTCAAAACATACCTTGCACAAAGTAGCCCCCAAATGGGGCTACTTTGTGCAGAGATAGGAATTCAGTTTAATAATTATGTGTTTAGTAAAATATTGATATAAAATTGTTAAAAAAGTTAATTGTTGACATTTTTAAAGACAAAAACATCAAGATATGTAAAGATATTAGTTTGAAAATCATTTTCAGCGTTAAAAAACAATTTTTTTAAAGAATTTTTTCTTAAAAAGAATGTTTATTTTAAAACATTTGAGCTTAAACAAAAGGAAACCATATACATTTTTAAGCATTGAAATGGGTGAAATTTTAAAAATAATAATTATTACATATTTATTAACATTTATAATATTGTTAAATTTGAACATAACATCCTTGAATGAACATGACAGAACTTGCTCTTCAGTTTCTGTCAAAATTACCCGATGTCCTATAAAATATATTTTTATGTGTTAAATCGTTTGATTAAGTCATTAGAAAAATCTTTGTAGAAGAAAAATAATAGTTTACCAGGAAGTTTCACGTGTTTCTTGTGAATTTTATTAGAGATAGTATTTCTGTGGATTTTGTACTTCCGAGAAGCTTCTGCAATCGACATACCACCAGCAACTGCTTGCAAACATTGTTGCAGCTTTTCTAAAGTGTAATCACGGTAGTTTCTCGTTCCAGGTATTTTTTTATAACGTCTGACCATTTTTCTGTCGAAAAAAAAAACGAATGAAACTTTGCACAAAGTAGCCCCAAAGTGCATTTTTTTTCATTTTCCGTTTATTTGTTATTAATTTTCAAATTTTTTTAACGCTAACATGATATAATTGTTTATTAATATATAAATAAAAAATTTTGCACTTACGACAATTGTTTTATCAACGTCTTTGCATTTCACAGCTAAAGTTTCCACGCACACTTTTCGACATCCGACGTCCTCGGAAAGTTGTTGACATTGGATGAACGAAACACACTCTGAGATTGTTTTAAAATTCGAAAAAATGTTTGTAGTAATAGAAGAGACTTCTATCTTCAAATTCCACACATTTTTAACGTGAAATAAACATAATACTGAATAGCAGCACTTGAAAAATGCTAAATTCGAATTTGCACAAAGTAGCCCCCGCTGCACAAATGACGGTACTGAATTAAATCGTGGACTGTTGCTTGTGATTAATCCCTTAAGAGCGTGCTAAACAGGCCAAACTGTGCACACTCGAGATAATTCGAGCGGTGTAGTATTCAATGCTGCTATAATTTTTCACACTCGAATATAATCGAGAATTGAAAATAACAGTGTGAAAGCTAAGAATAAGAATCTTTTATTGATATTTATCATTTACATAGGATTGTAAACTATAACTCTTATTTATTCAAGGATAAAATATATAGCCTTTTTCCACGGAACAAAAGCGCAGTATATCAAAATTGTCTTCCAAAAGAAAAGACAATGTTCTAAAATTTGTTTTTTTGTATAAAAAAATTGATTTTTTTGGCCGGTTTCTTTAAGCGTTAAGGGGTTAATTCCGTTTCACTTTTGTGCCTAAACTGAAAGTGGGCTCTTCCAGTAATTGGCATTTCATATTAATCGAAACTTTTCTCATATTTTGTCGTTCCAATGGCTATTTTCTTAAAAATTCTTAAACAAAACAAATCAATTATTGATTACGTTTTGAATAAAAATGAAACAAAATTTCAAACTACTTTTTTTAGATTTTATATTTTAGTACAAATATAATTCCAATAATCTAAAATTTTGTTTTTATCAACTATTAGATTGTTTTTTACAATTAAAAAGCACCAAAATATATTTTTGCTTGCATTTAGAGCTTTAGAAATTAAATACATAAAAAGGACATAGTATTCCCATCTGTGTCAAAGGTTAAAATATGAAATATAACGAAAACTCAATTAAATAAGAACTGTAAAAAATATTTCCAAAAATAAACTAATAAATTACTAAAAAAAATTTTCAAATTTATCTTCATGTTTAAAAAATGTCATAAGGTAAATCTTCATTTCTTCGTATATTAATTTAATGTCTTTTATTTAGAGTTTTGTCAGTATAAAATATTGGGTAATAAATTTTGCACGTACAAGATGTAAAAATGTCCTTTTCTTCTAAAATGTTTCCCTACTTTTGTTGATATAAATAGTCCGTTTCCCCACTCGTTTCAGAGAATCTTTTTTTCTGAAATAAAAAAGCATCAATTTCAGTAATTAGGTAGAAAATTCATCAATATTTTGAAAAAACCATTTTTTTTAAGAAAGAGGAAATATGGAAATATACCTAGACTCAAATACTTAAAGATAAATATTTAAAAGGTTTGGTGTGTTTATACCATAAATTATTAATAAGTAATATTAAATTAAAATTTTACATAAGAACATTCGTGTAAATATTGTGTTTGAATAAATAAGACTATGACATTTTTGTTTTACTTTATTTATGTTGATTAAAATTGTGAAATTTAAAAATTACAATTTTCAAAAATATTACTGATCAGATTAAATACTCAGTTATGTATTATTGCATATTATTCTAAAAATAAGATATTAAGGTTTTATATTTTTAATATAATAATTTGTAATAAAATTAACAAATAGTTGATATTTTATATTTTAAAAGAAATATGTCTTCGGAAAATGTGTCATGATATTTGGAACATCTATTTTTGTACCGCTAATTTGGTAGAAAATAAAATTATTAAGGCTTCAACTTCTTTTAATATAATGATTTAACAAGACGAATGGAAAAAAGGCCGCTAACGGCCCCAGGCGCCCAGATATATTTTGATGATGATAATATAATAATTTATATCTCATAATAATAAATTAAAGATTGATATTTTATGTTTGAAAAGAATGCGCAAATGCGGGTTTGTTTTATCAAAAAGACTTTCAAGCAGAATGGTTTGTCCTAATGCTTGATCCAGGAGTTCCCTTGTCTTCTGGATTGGCTTCAAAATTACAAGGCTACGGAGCTAAACATTAAGAGTGGTGAATTCAGAATAAGGTCGATTGTTCAATGCCGGATATAAAATAAAAATAAAATAGTTTCATATTTATCTTTTAAAAAGAAATCGTTCTCTTTTTCGTTATCATGTTCGTTTTTTAAAATATAAAGAAGGGAACTAAATTGTTTCCCTTTTAGCATTTATTTCAAAAAATAAAGATGTGATCGTGTTAATTAAGATGTGATATTAGCATAAAATTTAATAAATTGATTTCACATAATGACGTTGCAATTAGTGAAAACTGAATGTGGTAACTAATAATAGAAATTTTCCACTCAGGATGAGCACAGATGGCTACCACTTTTTTAATCGAAGAATAATTGAGAAATTATTTTCCAGGTGATAGGGAAAAGTACATTCGGCTCCTCCCACTTTTTCTCACAATTCTTATAGAAACAGAAAATAACCAACAAAAGTAAAGGTGTCAAGCCCGTCCCCCCAGGAGGGGCCCTCGTGCCATTCCATTCACAACTACAGGACAAGCTCACAGATTGGTAAGGATCATCAAAGAACTTCATGATCTTTTAAAAAACAAAGAAGTGTTCCAGCTATTACAATCGATCATGAGGGAGACCACTCCTGGTGATATCTCTTGCGTTAGTTAGAACTCTTATTTTAATCACAGAACTCTAATTTCGTATTTCCACACTGCTTATTTAACAAATATAGAATGTTTTCAGTTTATTCAATTTCGAGTTGCATACATCAGATGGTGCCACTAAAGTTTGGCAAAACCAAAGATTTATACAGCTCGACTTATGTTTTTATCTATGTATCATCTCGTTCAATAATTTTCAATTGCCTAATTTCCATTTCACCTTTCATATTTCTATACATAATATTCATATCAAGCTGCATTTAATTACTATTACACATTTCTCAAATTTGGTTGAATTCATGTTTCTTTTGCAAATAATGATTAACGTATCTATCTCCAATAATGTTTGTAAATAAATACCAACGTATATTTTTCAAATCATGCCTGTATATAATTATCATATTTCTTTGTAATACAAAATGCTTCTAATTTATCAAGCAAAGAGCTTGACTTTTTTTAAAAAGCTAGCATAAAAAAGTTACACTGCATTTTCAAATCAAGCTATTGCACATTTCACTAATTATGTTTGAATACAATGTTTCTTTTTCATTGATCAAGGTTGCAAATAATGATTAATGTATCTATCTCCAATTATGTCTGTAAATAAGTACCTATGTATATTTTCAAATCATGCCTGTATATAATAACCATCTTTAAATTGATTGTAGTACAAAATGTTTAAATTTATCAAGCAAAACGCTTGACTTTTAGAAATAGCTACCATACTGTTGCTAAATTCAAAATGTCTTTAAATCAATGTATATAATATTTCATGATGTATGGGATAGGGGCCGATGCGCGGTCCAGGTACCCAGTTTTTGCGAAATAAAGAAAAAGAAGAAAAGTACATAAGTTTTAAGGCAAATAAATATTTTTTAATCCTTTTATCAAAACTTCCGATCAAACTTGGTCTGTTTGATCTTTCGGATGTTCATTAAAATGTTTTTATACGTAATGTTACTCAGCATTAATTTAATTATAGCCACATTAACTTGTTATATCTGGGAAAAATATTTTTTGAAATCAGCGGAAATTATGTAGTATTTGGTGGGTATATACTATTAGTTAAAATTTTAAAAAAGTATTAAACTAAGGATAAATTTTTATGATGTGCGTTCAACCGCGTATATTATCTTAATGTAAAGAAAAGTTTTTTTTTAATGGAATTAATAAATAAAAAGAATAAAAAGGAGTATAAAAGTGCAAAAAATAACTACAGGAGTACAAAAAGTTATAATCGATACTGTACAAAAATAATTAATTTTTTTAAGCATTATTCAGAATCATTAACATTTTTTAAAACGAAATAAAATGAATTTCCAAAAAAACATTTCGAAGCTTCTTCATTAAGGTACCATTAGTACTTTGTATCGAAATATTTTAATTTTTAGCTTTCAATTTACCGAATTTTTAGCTTTCAATTTACCGAAATTCTCACATCAGACCTATCTCATTTACGTTAAAAAGTCATAGGGCGAATTTGTTTTATTTTGATTTCATAGTTTTTGAATGATTTATTTATAATTCTCAGAAATTTTGACCTTCCACGTTTTTATATTTTTGAGAAATGAAGAATATTTTAAAGGTTCAATTTTTTACTTAACATTTCCGAGTCAAGCTGGCCTGAAGTAAATGTGTGGGAAGATGGGAGTGAGTAGCACTTTGTAGATTTTGTTCCACTTCGTAGATTTTGTCGCACTTAGTAGATTTTTCTTAGTAGATTAGATATAGAGTGTTCGTTTTAGAAAGGGGTGACACAGGTTCGAGTTCCACCGATGGCTGGCTGGTGAGAATTCTGCTCCCAGCTTGTACTGCCAATTATCGTGCAATATCCTCACCGGATCATGGGTTAGAATCCCCTTACCATCGGGTTAACCATGGGAGTTTTCGAGTGTTTCCACGTAGCGCAATTGCTGGTCAGTTCCATTAAATAGCCCTCCACGAAGACTAGTTTCCTGCAATGCATGATCCAGGAGTTCTTTCGTCTTCTGGGTTGAATTCAAAATTGCAAGGCTATGGAGTTGAGCACTGATAGTTGCAAACTCTGTATTAGATCGGCTGTTCCTCGCCGGTTATAAAGTAAATCATTTATAAGAGTTGATATATTTACATGAACGATTTCATGAAACTAAACCGGAAAGATATACTTGATATAAAATTGATGATAGTCTCATTCATATGAATACCGATTTTTTTACTTAACGACATGAGTTCCACACCACCTTTGCAAAGCACTTGAAAATGCGTTTTTGCTATCATTTTGCGGTTTTTCTAGTTTTATTTTTTTCCTATTTATTATGTTCCGTATCACTCTTAGCTACTATGGCGTTTTTTTTCCCAGCTTTGTGTTTTACCTTTACTTTCCACTTCTTTCGTTTGCATCTTATTGTTTTTAGTTTCAAATCTTTTACTTTTATTTTCACCTTAATTTATAATCACCTTTATTTTCCTCATTCAGGTCTAGCGAGTCTTGAAGATGGGCGCCAGTTGAATCTCTACTAAACAAAAAGTATCATTTTGTAAAGATCTGTAACTTTCGTTACTAAACTACTTTTTGACTTGAAATCCCAACACCCCAATCAGGGCTGAAAGCCTATATCAAGATGGAAAAGAGCATAAATTGGTACGAAAGACATTTAATTGTAGCATTATTTTTCGAGAAAAATGAAATATCCGTGACTACAAGATTTTTTTTACAATTATAGCATATTTATTAAACTGCTTCTTTCTCGCGAATAAATAGATAATGTTCAATAGTTTGATTAAAAAGAATAGATTTGACTCCCCCGAAAACTATCTGTAACCAAAATGGTTTAACTACTAGCAAGAGCGCCGGTAGAATAATATAAAAGGGGGTGCAACCCTCTAACAAACTACCCTCCCCTCCCCCTGAAAAAAAATTAAAATATTCTGCTACTACATTTTGTTTTGTTATTACATATACTTTCATCTGTTCATTTTTTCAAGATACATTTCTTCATTGTTAGCAAGATATTTAAAAAAAAGTACGAATTTCTTGTACTTGCAAATTTTGCTCAAAGGCGATCGCGCTGGCGCTGGCATAGCTACTAACTTTGAAACACAAATAAGTACAAACAGTAGTTTCGTATACTAACGTGTTTGTGCACGCTTAACATTGGTATTTATTGTGTTGATGAAGTTTTACAGTTGCGAGAAGTCAGTTTGTGTTATACACCTTTGTTAAACTGAATAACTAATAGAAAATATAATATTATTTACATTTTATTAAACGAAATTTAAAAATATAGCTTAGATATCTGCCAAGTTTGTGAATGCTCAGTGTACATAAGAAAAGAATCAAAGATGACTCAGAATTAATTGAAAAAGTTATAAACAGATTTGGACAGCAAACAAGACGATTACAATTCTTGTTTGATTAAACAATTTTTTAATTGTTATGTATCAATAATTACTTAATTATTTGTTTTTCCATAAAAATATGTTTAATAAAAAAATTTTATAACAAAATTTTTCTGTATCTCTTCAATTGTTTAAAAAAACAGCCAGGGGGTGCAAGTGCACCCCCTTGCACCCCGCTGCCGGCGCCCTTGACTACCAGCTTTTCCGTCTCGCTTTCACACCTGATTCCAAATGGGTAAAATCAGAAGCTTGTACAAATGCAACACAAATATTGTCCTCCCCATGTTATTAACAGGGATGCCAAATGCTCCGCTATCTGCAAAAGCTTTAATAAATTGGTAGCGAATGAAATAGTTAAACTTGTAGTATAAGGGAAATTATGTCTACTCTTTAAAAGTGTTACCCAAAGGTAATTGCAATAAAGTTTTTGTTCATATGGAACTTTAAATAATTGATATGTAGTGGCGGAAAAATTACTTAAAATGCAAAATGCTAAACTAAAAGTAACTTAATCACCACAATAGAATATCTTTTTACATAGTAAACGGATATTTTATTTATTTATTTAATATTATTTATTTATTTAATAATTCATTTTGCGTTGTCTGGTAAGCACCTTGTGACCAAAGTCACGGATTTGAGCAACATTATCCACGCCCCACTGCCTTATATTCTCTATCATAGGATAGGTTACATTCACACAAAACAGAAGACAACACACAGAGAGAAACATCCATGCTCTAAGTGCGATTCAAACCAGCAGCCGTTCGACTCTTAGTCAGGCACGCTAACCACTCGACCGGCAAGTAGACAAAGATGCCAACTGCTCCGGATAGCGAATTGACAACAAAATGTTTCAAAGCACAGTAGAGAACTACAAACTAAAATTTGCAGATTTTAATTTAATTTTGCCATTTTCTAAGAAGGCTAAACTGTAACAAAGTGGTGAGAAAAAAACCTTATGAAACGAATTTACTAAAACAAGTATCATACACTAATAGAAAAACCACTCGAAAATATTTATTCACTGTCTGGAGCAAATTATTATAGCTTTTAATACGTCCTGGTAGTCAAGCTTCTATAATTTTTCCAAAACTAAGCCATATATGAAATGATTTTACTAGAAGTTTTAAATCTTTCCCGGTTTATAAACTGTCCTGCTTATGTTTCAAATTAAATAATACTGTGGTGTAACTACCACTACCATTATTAAACATTAATTAACTACTATATAAAACTTGCTAAATCTAAATCAATCCTGAAATAAAATTTGAATGGCAAAGGTTGGCATTGTGGATTGTTCCATTTTGCCACAATACCAATAATCAAGAGATATTATCTCTTGATTTCTTAAAAGAAAGCGAAGTGAATTTAGACTGAGATTTTTTCTCTCTGTTTAGTTTAGGTAGTACTTGAATTATATAAAATAGACATCAATCATTTTTTAAAAAAAAAAATCGATTTTATCATTATTTTTGTTGTAAAAGATTATTCGAATAACTTTTAATAAAAACTTTTTTGTTTCGTACAATAAATTTTCACTCGTGAACTCGTGCTGTCCTATCGATTTGTAAACAGAAACCTTTGAAATCCACCATGCTTAACTTTAAACTTCTTTCATTATTTCGTAGTAGCATTTTTTATTTTAGAAGTAAAAGTATTTATGAATGACCAGACTTAAAGGGAAATTAAGTAGAAACGGAAATGACGTAAGGTGAGCACGAGACAGCAGCTATGCATTTTAATTTCCGTCTTAAAACTAAAATGATCTCAAATGCCTAAAATTAGACTGACATTTGTCGGAAGAATGCACATCAGCATTTGAAAGAAACAGTGATATTACATATTAAGCAGGATCAAAGCAGGGTTGTCAATTTCCATAAACATTTCGGAAAGTATGAAGTACTGGCATTATTTTCATCTAATTTTTTTTTTAAAGTAAACTTTCCGTTACTATCTTTAATTATAAAAGTTTAAAATACGGAAGAACGCAGATGCAAACTTTTTATGCTTTTTTGTATATTATTAACCGAATTTATTTTGCGGAAACAAGATAGTTTTTGCAACCATAATTAGGTCTGAAAACTAACTAAGCTGTTTAGGAAAATTCCACGGTGCGGCTAAGTTTAAGTCTTAATGAATGATTTTTTCGTTTTAAGAACATGAATTAAAATTATTTTTCCCACCAATACGTATAAAATGATTTAAAATTTCGCATGAATTACCATTGATTCTGTCTCATGGTGAGGTTTTTAACATGCTCACCAAATTACCAAAAATGACAAAATGACCAAAAATTCTGAAAGATTTTTTTTTTCATTACTGTTTACCAATATTTCGCAAAAGGCAAAAGACGTATTACTCAGTAGTCATGTTTACACCTAACTGAAGTGTTGTCAACTTACATCGAAGAAGAATTTTGTTTTTAGTCATTCGTAAGACAAATATATACATATAGATACTTGATTATGTTTTGAGCAATGCGCATAAGGATAAGACATGCGACATATATATATATATATATATATATATATATAAAGAGAAAGAGAGAGAGTGTTTGTTGTAACCACGTGCTTAATTCTGAATATAATGAAACTACAATTTTAACAATTGCATTTGCATTTAATTATATTTATACAATTAAAGAACGTTTATACAATTTTAAAGAATTGAAAAAAACTATTTGCTTTAATAATAAAGAACTTAATAACCAATCTATTTATATTAGATTATTTTGCTAGTTACTAAAACTTCTGATATAAAAAAAATAAGAATTTTGTTATGAAAAAAGGAAATCGTACACTTTCTTTTTATATCATTTCTGTCAAAAGGGTATACATTTTCAAGGGTGCACTTTCCCTGATTTTTTCGTCTTAAGTGAATGCATTGATCTTTTATTATTTTTTTTAATAATCACGAAAGATATTAGGAACAGAAGCTCTATGCATCCTAGTTGCACGAGATCTGCTTTCAGCTACAATCCAAATTTGCGACATCAGGATATAATTACAATCCGCTGTTTTAATTCAATTCTTCCCCCACTTCCTAAACACGTTCACGCCTGGGTGACCCACCTGTGAGTCACGCTAGATTGTCTCATCTTGGCAGCGCACCGGAGTAAGAACTGGTAACAGTAAATTTCATTTTTTAGTTTTTTTCTGGGAATAATAAAAATCCATAACTACCAATTGTTTTTAACGGATGCAATTTTTATATTGAATTGCTTCTTCGACGTTATAAATTTCCTTACAGTGAACTGTTATTGTTGAGAATAGATTAACTCCTCCCGAATATCATCTAATATCGAAATCGTTTTTCTACAAGTACTTTCTCTTTTCCCGTACCAGTATTTTCACTTTTCCCGGCGTGAACGTGTTAAAGTGCGATCTGACGCTTTTTATACGGGAACATTGAATGATTATACTCCCTCTATCCAAAACTAGCTGCTATATTTGAATATTTTTGAGATGATTATTGAAACAAATGATTTTATGATTTTGTTTGAACATTTATCAGTGTTTTCAGAGTGCTATGCTCTCAATCAACAATTACTCACTAAATATTCCCTCCTTTCTTCCTTAACTCAGTTGCCAAATTAGTTTCTAAATTACAGATATTTTCCGCTCTTAAACCGTGCCTTACATTGCAACCATCATTCTTCCACCAGTCATTGTTTATAACTATCATCTAGGTAATGAATCGCGAAATCATTGTTAGTATCATTTTATTTTTGTCAATTTACTAAAGTGCATCGCTTTTTTACGACTCCAACCTCTTGAAATGTAGCTACTAAATTGGCACAAAATTTTCGACCTAAATGTAGAAATTAAGTGTGGATGGAGGAAATATAACATTGAACTACTTTCGATCTCAATCATTGTATCAATCAAAAGTAGCAAATGTCACAATAAAAAAGTCACAATAAAGAGTCACAAAACAAATATATATGACGTTGGTATAGAGTCTATATTGCATGAATTTCTTCAAACCATTTTAGTAACGATAATAATGTAAAAAAATAAAAAAAATTCCTCGAAAGATGTGTTTCTAATATTCTTGACTTCGCCGGTGACCGTTGACCCCCTTGGCTCATTAAAAGACTGCGACTAGAAAATACTAATTTGATGCCCAGTGCAAATTTACATCACTGTAATGAAATGGTTTGTAATATCTTTTGAAAAATGCGTCTTTATTTATAGTGGTTTTTATAAGGAAATTAGCTTTTAGCTTCCAACGCTCATTTCAGCCAATGCAAATTTTGCATGAGTAAAACAGACACCATTTCTAAGAGCGTCAAGCATAACTTTCCAAATTTCACCAGCGATTTTCCTATATAAAATCTTTGAAAGTATTTGCTTCTAAAAAGTTGTTTTTTTTTATAGAATTAGTATACAAGTGCAAGTGTATCCATGATTTTATTCAACCCCTCTAGTTGTAACTAAACAAATCGTAACTGTGATAAGAACTAAAACTCTTAAGTACCTAAAAAATAATTTGCTTATCTTTAAATTAAATTACAGGATGTAAATTTTAATGACATATTTTCTTCTTTATTTATAAATGTTACAAGAAAAAGTGTCTGAGAAATATGTATTGTAACAGCCAAATTTCCAACACTGTTAAAGTAATGCTACCTTGATTATAGAATAAGGCGAGTATTTTATTTTGAATTGTTTGCAGTTACGGCGCATTTATCTTCTCAAGAACAATGTTTTTAAACCTAATTTCAAAAACACTAAAAATATTCCTTACACAAAATTTTTTTTGTTAACTTTAATTTTCTGAGGAAAAAATACAAAACATAATTTAGGAAACTTTACATATTATAAATACATCTTAGATTCATGACTTGATTGTTAGATGATAGGATTAAATATTAACTTTACATATTATAAATACATCTTAAGGCTTGGTTTCTTAGGACAGGACGCCGTCAGCTGGAAATCAGCGCTAACCTCTGATTGGTCCATTTGTGAGTTTGATAGTATACGTCATCGAACGCTCATCTTGAACTACAATTGCCGTCCAACTCAACTGCAGTTGGATTACAACGTGACGTTAACCACAGAAGCAATGGCGGACAACATCCAACAGCGCATTGAAATCAGCCAAGATTTTGATTTTGACATTAAACATAGCTTCTTCATTAAACATAGCACTCTTC
>NC_092212.1:66761479-66809895 GCF_043381705.1 Parasteatoda tepidariorum | reverse complement strand
GAACAAAATAACCAAATCTACTCAGTAACCAATATTTGTGACCTTCCCGTGAAAATTGAAAGATTTCGTGGAGGGAATAGCCCAATACAATGTTATAACTGCCAGAATTTCGGCCACACACAACGAATGTGCAAATCTCAACCAAGATGTCTAAAATGTGCCGCCGACCACCGTTCCTATCAGTGCCATAAGGATAAAACTTCACCACCTAAATGTTGCAACTGCGGAGAAGCACATACTGCAAATTACACAGGTTGCAGCAACCGTCCCCCCAGGAGAGGCCTTCGTGCAACTCCTGATACAATCCCATCAAGAACGATAGGTCAAGCCCATAGACTTGCATCAATTATCAAAGAACTTAAAGAACTCTTAAAAAACCGAGATGTATTTCAACTGCTGCAAACAATTATGAGGGAGACTACTCCGGAATAATTTCACTTTAGGACTAAAACTGAACTCTTCTCTGACTTTAAATATGCATCTCTATAAATTACAATTTAATAATCTTGAATGCTTCACACTAGATTACGCCACTAAGGCTTCGCAAAATTTGTAATTTCTTCCTGATTCTGATTACCGATTTTGTATATTCTTTGCTATCATCAACTCTGATTCCTGGCTCTGTAAATATTTATGCTTTCATCAATTTGTCTCCCGATTTTATATATACTTACGCTATCATCAACATTAAACACTCAATTTCAAATTTCTACTGATCATCAATGTAAATATCACAGATTAAGTTTGTATATCATGTTTTCATATCTAATCATGGCTATTTTCAATTTTCTTTGCAATTCATGTAAACCTTCGATCTAGTTGTACTTTCTAGTCATGGCAATATTATTATGTAACCATACTATCATATAACTCAAAATGACTATATACACTGTATTATTTTCATGATGGATGGGTTAGAGGCCGCTGCGCGGCCTAGGCACCCAATTTATTTTAAATAAAGTAAGTAAAGTACTTATGTCGTGCTATGCCTTTTAAAAAGCAAGCAAAAATAGTCAAATATTTGCAAAATTTACTTTGTAGTTATTTATTGTTCTCTTAATTATTTTGGCGTGTCCGGAGCAGTTGGTATCTCTGCTTCTTCACAGATTTGTTATAAGTAGTCTGCGCAAGCTGTTTAAAATGTAACAATTTATCATACATATTTGAGACTTGAATCTGTAGTGGTAGACAAGTAAATAAGATATACCAATCCTATTCATAAATTAAAAAATTTTTTAGACATAGATTTACTACCACTTTCTTATTTTTACTAGTTTTTATATTAAAGGACTCCTTACTAAACTGGTTTACCTTCATAGTGGTCCGATCGAACTACCTACAAATAACCGTGTGGAGGCTATTTGCTATAGGAGGCGTTGGTAGCAATTACTAGTTTTAATTGCAGTTATGTATTAATTGGCTCATTCGTAAATATTTTTGTATTTATTTTTAATGGTAATTACTGAATTTTAATACTTCTGCAATTAATTTCTACTTGTTTTTCTATTCGTATTTCTGTAAATAATTCTCTTTGTACTTTCATATTTTTATTCAGTAATTACAGTGGCAAGTGCCATTTTCTCATTTAACTCTCTGTTTTGCTATTTGTGTTCCATTATGCTACCAGTTTTTTACAGATATTCATTTACGCACGTTGAATGGGAAAAGGGCCAATTTTGGCCTCAGATGCCCAGTTATACATACCAGAACAGACCTCGCCATAATATAAAGTTTTTAAGTGCTGACAAAACTAAGGCATTAGCACACCTAGTTTTACTTATAATACCATACCTTCCAACTCTTCCGGATTTTCCGGAAGATTTTATTTTTATATTTCAAGTGATAGTAAATATATACTTTTTTTTCTTTTATAAACTTAATTTTTAAATGATTTTGATCACCACTATTCTTACAAAAATTAAGCACATATATTAATATGCGTTACTATTACGGTTGTCAACTTAAGGTTTCTCAAATACAACGTATTTGTTTGCTTAAAATTGAAGTTTTATTTCCATTTTAATACCACTGGGAAAAATGATAATGGAAAGGATTAAAAGTTGGCAGGTATGTACTACTACTATTGATGCAATTTAGCCAACAACTTCGATTTTTGTAGAATATTTTATAGAGTGGTAAACGGTTAAAAACTGAAGATTTTGGAATTTTTGTTAATTTTGCCAACATTTTAAAAGTCTCCCCACACGGTCTAGGATTAAGTGAGTTTCATATAAGCTTTTGAATCATTTACATGCACAAGTGAAAATAACTTTTAATCAAATTTACAAAACAAGGAACAATAAAATCAAAACATGAAATAAGCTACTACTAGAAGAAATTTTTCTAAAAGTCGTAGAGAATTCATAGCTGTGTAGATGGAGAGTAGCTCAATAATATCAGAGATGCCAACTGCTCCAGATTCGATAAAATATTTATAAAAGAAAAAACAATAAAGAACTATGAATTGAAATTCACAAAATTTTGGTGAATTTTGCCAGCTTTTTAAAAAGCTGAACATGATAAATCTGTAATAAAGTCGCGTTTCACACAAGCCTTTGAATTATTTACAAGTAGTGGTGATTGAAATCCCTATAAACAAAGTTTACTAAACCAAGAATCATGCATTAAAAACACTACCACTAGATCTACATATTTTTTTAAAATTATTGATTTGTCGTGGTGGGTAGAAAATTTCTTTCGAATGTTTCAATTGAAGATTTAAATTTGAACTGAGCTGTGTAAAATATCTGGGAACCTGAGGCCGCTTGCAGCCCTTTTCCTATTCATCTTGAGCTTGATCTGTGTGGTGCTTCGATGAGGTTGTGGAATGCCTTCTTAGCTCAATTTTAGCTCCTCTATAGCTCATAAACAAATGCTATAGCACAAACACATGAGCTTTTGAATTACTCAGAAGTAATGGTGAGTAAAATCCCTATAAAAATCAAGTATATTAAATCAAGAATCATACATTAAAACACTGTATCATCATCAATATTTATCTGGGCGCCTGGGGCCGTTAGCGGCTTTTTTCATTCGTCTTGAGTTGTGTAAAACACTATATATGTACTTCTGGATCTTCATATTGTTTTAAAATTAATGATTTGTTGTGGCAGGTAGAAATTTTTTTTTGAATTTAAGATTTATTTTGTCAAAACGTTATAGCACATAAACAAACACTTTAGCACAAAACATGAGCCTTTGAATAACTCAGAAGTAATGGTGAGTAGAATCTCTACAAATCAAGTTTACTAAACCAAGAATTATACATTAAAACATTACCTCTGGAAACTATTTATTCGCTGGCCAAAGCAAGTAAGCATCTCTGTAATATCAGAGCAAATAGTTCTGCGATTATAACTAAAATTAATGAATCATAACCAACGCCATCTATTTTTTTTTAGTTCAACCCCTTCTAAAGCCGTGGAAAGTTTACTTACCACCATTTAAAGTCTACGGTGAACTTTTTTACCACTTTAAATTTAGGTTTTCATTAGTTGATAACTTTAGCTTTCTTGAAGTGCGTTTGAATAAAATTGACAACCATTTGTTAGTTTAAGAAAACGTATAAAAGTTATAAAACGCATTATTCCTTTTGAAGATTGTAGCATTTTTAAAATTTATTTTATAAATTAAAAAAAATAAAAAATAAAAGTCAATAAGTTCCTAATAGGTCGTGTTAAATGTACTTGTCCTCCAAAATAAATTGCATTTTTATAAACTAAATGAGTTTCTTTTCTTACATCAATTACTATTCTTATAACTATTTCAATTCTAAAAATACTTTAATTTACCTTTACTAGAAATAAATGGCTCATTAAAAGGTTAATTGAGAGCTTAAACGGGATTGAAATATGATATATATTTGTCATTGACCTGCATATTTTCCAAAACCCTTAAAAATATTAATCTAAACTCAAATAACTAGATAATAAACACAATTATTATTATTATATCAGTTACTTAATTCCGATTCAGTTAATGATATGAAATTCTAAATCCTTTTTAAAAGAACTGTTTTAGTTGAGAATATTTAAAATTATTAATACGAGTTTTTTTGGTTTCTTCTGTTTTATGTAACTCATTTACCGACTTACTGAAAACGTATTAAATCATAAAACGGCGGCAAGTTTTAGAAATGGTTAATACCCTTAAATTCAATTTACAGTATTGATTTTCTGAACTTTTGTTGGTAAATGATTATTCAACTAATCATCATTTGATTTCAAAGTCTTTGAAGGATTTATTTACAAATACCTCATTAAATTTTATCTCGTTGAATTTCGCAAAATTAGAAAACTGATTAAGGCGTAAATTATTTTAGTTTTTGGATATATCTTGAAAAGGATGCAGTTTATGTGGGTGTTGTGTAAAGTTCGAACCTGACGTTTAATAATACAGCATTTGAATAAATTGAAAATCAATATTGTTTCTTTAGCCTATATCTATTTTATTTATTGATTTTACTCATCATTAATTTATTAAAGTATTATTCTTTTTTTAATGGACTATAACTAATTTTTATGCATTTTTTAAAAAAAATAACAGACATTTATTGCTTCTGCTGTTATTAGTGTTACACAGTTTTTATAATTAATAAAAAAATATTTTCGTGTATTTAATTTTAATTGGTAACATTCCTCTCCGTGTCTTCAAAATTTTCAAGCCAACTCAGAGGACAACTGAACTCTAAAATAAGCTCCAGGGAAATTCACTACACATTATTTCAACAGCGCTTCATTATTCCAACAGCAATGGATTTTGTTTACAATGGTTCCAGGGCTTTTTCACGAGTTATTGGGAGGATTTGGTACTTGTCGAAAGCCCTCGGGTCTGTTGATTTTCGATTTCACTCTTTCTTGAGTGAAACTGTTGCCTCATGCCTGGCTGGAATCGAAAGACAGCCATATTGTTTTGTCCTGCATTGTCACGTTCATTAAACCCTTCCGGAACGCGATTTTCCAATCCAGTGGCTTTTGGCGACCCGTTCTCCTGTTTGGCATTTTTTTAAGTAAAGAAATCTACGAGTTTTTCCTTTTTTTTTAGTTCAGGCAACAAATTTTAATAGAAATAAAATCTGACATTATGATTGTGATAAACTACAGTCTAGAGGAAAAATTTCCAAAAAAGAAAGCGAATCACCAAAGGCTGTCGGATTGTAAATTAGCTTCCGGAACTGCAAATTTGGAGTAAAGATTTTAGTAAGGCAAGCACATTAGCAAAAATCAGAGATGCCAACTGCTCCGGTTTCAACAAAATATTTTTAAAAACGGTAGAGAAAATACAAATTAAAATTTGTAGTTCTCCGGATAATTTGGCGAGCTTTTTAAAGGGTTCTACACGGCTTTACTGTCTTCTCTTGTCCTGAATTGTGAGCTGGACATCTGGACCGCGCAGCGTCTCCTATCCCATCTATCATGTATTTTTCTTTTTTGATTTAGTTCTTGGTGGTCAGCGATGTATGTGATAGGCGTTAACAGGATTCAAGCACTTTGCTTGAGTAATTGAAAATAACGGAAATTAAAAGAAGCAGAGGCTAACCGTGGGAGGTTCTCGTGGTCTTCCTCTCCATGTAACGCAAATGCTGATTAGCTCCATCAAAAAGTCCACCACGAAGGCAAATTTCTGCCAGTACTCGATACAGGAGTTCCCTTGTCTTCTGGATTGGGTTCAAAATTACAAGGCTACGGAGTTGAACATTAGTAGTCGTAAACCCATAAAATTGGGTCAACTGTTCAACAACGGTTATAAAAAAAACTATGTAAGGGGGCCGGGATAGCCTTGTCGGTAGGGCGCTGGGCCCATGTCCAAGAATTCGTAGGTTCGATCCCCTCCGGCCGAAAACTCCCCGTGTAGTAAATGGTGACTGATGCAAGTTAAATCCGTCGAGTCGAACAAATAACAAATCAGTACCTCTGGGCGTACTGATCCAGGAGTTTCCTTGTCTTCTGGATTGGGTTCAAAATTACAAGGCTGCGGAGTTGAACATTAGTAGTCTTCTCCATGTAACGCAAATGCTGATTAGCTCCATCAAAAAGTCCACCACGAAGGCAAATTTCTCCCAGTACTCGATACAGGAGTTCCCTTGTCTTCTGGATTGGGTTCAAAATTACAAAGCTACGGAGTTGAACATTAGTTGTCGTAAACCCATAAAATTGGGTCAACTGTTCAACAACGGTTATAGAAAAAGAACTATGTAAGGGGGCCGGGATAGCCTGGTCGGTAGGGCGCTGGGCCCATGTCCAAGAATTCGTAGGTTCGATCCCCTCCGGCCGAAAACTCCCCGTGTAGTAAATGGTGACTGATGCAAGTTAAATCTGTCGAGTCGAACAAATAACAAATCAATACCTCTGGGCGTACTGATCCAGGAGTTTCCTTGTCTTCTGGATTGGGTTCAAAATTGCAAGGCTGCGGAGTTGAACATTAGTATTCGTAAGCCCAAAAATTGGGTCGGCTGTTCAACGACGGTTATAAAATAAAACTATGTGTGGCTTTGAATGTAGATTGATGGTCAACGTGGGGAAACGCTTGATCGAGTTGTCAGTATCGTTGTAGTTGAATCTGATACTATGGGTGGATCCGTGATTAATTTATTGAGGTTTTTATTTATTTTGATGTTTGTGATATGAGGCGTCGAATGTAAATAGAGAAGTTGTTGGTCTGAATTTTATATCTTTTTTGTAATTTTCAAAGTTAAATATCTGGTTGAAGTTCACTGTATCAAAGAAATCTACATTTAATTTGTGGATATATTGGGATAAGATAGGGATCTCGAGGTCTTTGTGAATATTTGCATTTCTGATGAACCATCTGGAACGGGTGATTTTTCTGAGTATCCTGTTCTGGCATGGGTTGAGTTTTTTCATGAGATGTTCCGGTATGGTTGTCCAGGCAGGTGAGGCATATGTGAGAATTGGTCTGATCATTGATGTATATAGCAGTTTTCTTAGTTTTAATAAAACATTCTGGTTGTAGATGAGTGGATTGCTGCATTTGCTTTATCTATTATATTTTTGATATGGTCATTCCAGTTGAGCTTGCTGTTTATTATAAGGCCGAGGTAGTTTGATTTTTTGACTATTGGTGTTCGGTTATTGAACGTGTTTAGTTTGCATTGTGGTAGTATTTTCATTCTTCTTTTTTGTGTGATTAGGATTTGAGATTTGTCTGCATCTACTGCTGTCGTCTATTTCGTAGTTCTACGGATAATTTGGCAAACTTTTTAAAGGGTTCTAAACGGCTTTAACGCAGACATGCCAACTGCTCCGGACGAGCCATAATCATTTAAAAAACGGTAAACAACTACAAGCTAAAAATTGAAAAAAATTGTCTAATTTTGGTTATTTTTAGACGGTATAGCTCATCTATAGTAACACAACGTGGCGAATTGTAAAACCTGATAAATTGAACTACTTTTTAAACCAAGAATCATACAATACATTAATAAACTACCACTCGAAAATATTTATTTGCTGTCCGGAGCAAGTTGGCATCTCTGTTACCGTAAGAAAGTGGAATATGGACCTTTGAATTATTTAGAAGTAGTGGTAAGTAAAAATCCTGTAAATCGAATTTACTAATCCCAGAAACATACATTAAAAGTCTACCACTTGAAAATATTTATCAGCTGTCCGGTGCAAGTTGGCATCTGTGAAATATGAGCAGAGATGCCAACTTGCTCCGGACAGCAAATATATATTTTAAAGTGGTAGTTTATCAATTGATATTCTTGGTTTGATAAATTCCATTTAGTAGATTTTCATCCACCAATATTTCTAAATAATTCGTAGGCTTATATAATTCAACACTTTACACTTCTTATGTCATACTAAACCTTTTAAAAAACAAGCAAACATAGTCAAATATTTGCAAAATTCACTTTGTAGTTATCTACCGTTTTTTTAATTATTTTGGCTTGTCCGGAGCAGTTGGCATCTCTGTATGAGCATGCACAGAACATTCTAAGTGACATAGTTTATCTCTTTGTTGCTAAAGAATAGTGGCTGCTAAACGTTTAAAAGTAATTAGTTTTACATTTCAAATGGTTTGTAGCATTTTTTTGAATCAGCGACGATAAGCTGGATATTCTATACTAGAGAGGGATAAAGCAAGCAATATAAATTGAGTAAATTTTTACCAATAATTATAAAGTAAAGACTAAAATTGGAATACCACCATCGCTGGGCCCATGTCCGAGAGTTCGTGGGTTCGCACTCCACCGGCCGAAGAATTCCCGTGTAGTAAATGGTGACTGATTCACGTTAAATCTGTCGAGTCGCAAAGTCCTCCATGTTCCCATAACAAATCAATACCTCTGGAGGTACTGAATTGGAGATTAACGGTTCTCTGATTCAGGTCAAAATTACGATCTGTGGATGAATGGATGTATGAATGGGTCAGCCCTATAAACGGGTGTGGAGTATGGGTGTGGCAAAAGTCGAATTCTTGCCGCCTTAGATGGCGCCACTGGAAAACAAGAACTATCGCACCCCTCTGACTTAACAGGTATACGAAAACAGCAACAACATGAAACACTTAAAATGAGTGAAGGATTTCTTTTTAAATATCAATATCTGTTGATGAAGTTTGGATTATCGTAAAAAGAGGCGAATAAGTTGAAAAATAATTGAGTAAATTTAAGCAATAATTACAAATAACTTAAAATACAAATTTAAAAAACTGGAATATCTTCTGACTTTAAAAACAGTTAAAAAAAGACATCATTTTTTAAGAGGAAGAAGAAAAAAAATTTCAATATTTGTAGATGAAGTTCGGAATGAGATTCTTCCTGAAAGTAGGCGAAGTTATTTTCATCTTCGATTTCTTTACACCCAAGGCTTATTGATTTGGCGCAAACTTCCTGATCCAATGAGGACCAAGTAAGGTAAACAGTAAATAATCTGACTCGACCTCTGTCTAAAATTGAATTTTAAAATAGAAAAGATTCTCTTAATATTCCATCGAGTAAATGATGTCCCATCTATTTATCTGATTTAGGAGAAACAATCTTTCATTAGCGATCTTCGCGCATTACGTCTTTACTAATTCAAATTTACGTCTCTGTAAATAATTTCTAATTAGAATGGAATCTAAAGACAACACAGTGTAAATAAAAGTTTCCGACAATTAGTTAATACCTTGGTTGATGACTTCAAAGTAAATATTATCGACATCAAACTATCATATAAGAGTTGCATCATTAATTCCTGACTAATGTACACTTTAAATTACTTGCAAATCATACTTTAAATATTTAGCTAAATCTTAATATTTATTTTTAACCCATTTGGTTAATAGAGGTATTTATTTTAACCTTTTGGCGAAGATGGGACACTTTTACGGATTTTTTTCTGACGCTCTTATTAAAAATAAAAATAAATCCTGGTAATTTTTAATTATATAAAGCACAGCCTTGATGGATCAAAGGCTCGGCTTCTATTGAAGTGAACTGAGTTCGAATCCCAGAAATGGGTGCTCGATACGAACTCCACATCCGGCTTGTACCGACCACAGTGATGACGTAAAAATATCCTCCGTGGTATACGGATCATGGGTGAAAGTCCGCTTGCCGTCAGGCTAAATGTGGGAGGTTTTCATTGTTTTCCTCTCCATGTAACGCAAATGCGGGTTAGTTCCATCAAAAAGCCCTCCAGGAAGGTTAATTTCTCCCAGTACTTGATTCAGGAGTTCCCTTGTCCTCTGAATTGGGTTCAAAATTACTAGACTACGGAGTTGCACACAAGTAGTCGGAAATCCAAGAAATTGGGTCGGCTCTTCAATGATAGTTATAAAACAATATAAAATATAAATCATTAACAATATAAAATTATAAAATATGTACTAAAAAACTGTTAGCTTATCTGCATTAGGTTTGTTTTAAAACATAAATCTAAAAAAAAAGTAATTCAAAAGTTATAATATAATAAAATTATCATTTAAAAGTGTGTCAGTTTCGAAAAACTTTACTCTTAATGCAAAAAAGCATACCGGTGTCCGATGCTGTATTAAATGCTAAATACAATGTTTTTCACTTATTTTGATATATATTAATACAGTAGAATGAAAAATATGTTTAGTGAAAATTCTCCGTTAAAAGAGTAGGTAAATGAGATTTTACTGTTAAAGCTATTTTTATGACATTAACATTTTTATACAGCCACAGGTCTGCTAACTTTTCAAGCTTTTCGTTAAAATTTATTCTAGTGGTGGCTAAGTTTACGTTTTAATGTATTATTTTTTTATTCACTTAAACTTATTTTCCACCCCACTGTAGATAAATAAATTCAAACGTTTATATGAAATGCCACCTTGTTCCGGCGTATTCGAGGCGTGGCTTTTGAAATACTGGCAAAATTACCAAAACACTCTGAAAGCTTTGTTTTTGTAAATATCTGTCACTCTATTAAAAAATTTACAGAAAGCGTAGTAATAGGAAGGCTTGCATCCACACATGTCAACTTTTCCACAATTCCATCAAACATATTAGAGAACAGAGATGCCAACTGCTCCGGACACGGAGAAAATAATTTAAAAAACGGTAAATAACTACAAAGTTAATTTCGCAAATATTTGACGATTTGCGAAATTGCCTTCGCTCGCTACTAACTTAGGTGCATTACAAATGCACAAAATTCTAAGAATTCAAAACAATCATTCAAATCCATATAACAACTTTTTTTTTTAATTACATCTTTTTAATAAATATTAAGTCATTAAGATAAATTTGAATTCAAATAAATGACATGTAATTCACTAAACCTATTAGAAATGCGCTATAATATAAAATCTTAAGATAAAATTTCTAAAATTGATATCTCTTTAAAAAGGTTAAAATTTTGGCTATAATTAAGTTTAATAAAAATTGAAATAAGTGAATTAAAACAAATAAATTCGAGATATAAATCAAAAATCGTTAAATAAATTCGTAATATATAAATTCGTGAAAAAAAGCGCTTTCGACAAAATACTAAAATAGAGATCTGTCGACAAAGACTACTCACTTCTGCCTAGCTTCTGCTATCTCTGGTTATTTCAGTTTCCGTTTTTAAAAGCGCTATATGTTGAGCCATCTCACGTAAATTTGGCATGTGACATTTTTAGTGGCAATCATTGGTCGATTTTCTAGCGTTGCCATTCTGGGAGTTGTAATGAGGCTTTTTTTATCGCCGTGTAAGAGAAATATATATATAGATTCGTCTTAGTTTGATTATTTTCATAAAATATAACTTTTATCCCTAGCATAGAATATGGATCGCTGGTTAGTAGCTACAACACGTAATGTTGATGGTAACAATCAACTGAAAGAACCTGTGAAGAAAAAAAGTGAAGAAAACACGCAAGTATGACTAAGAATATCTTCAGTTTGGATTCTCATGGAGTGGAGATGAAAATGAGCCTATTCCACTTAGAGTCATTTGTCTTGAAAAACGCATGAAACCGTCCAACTTGAAGCGCCATTTTTAAACTAACCATAATAAGTACAAAGATAAATCGATAGATTTTTTTGAAATTAAACTTAAGGATTTGAATAAATCTCAAAAAGTTATGCTGATTTTGACAGGAGGTGACAATAAAGAAATATTTGAAGTTTCTTATCGTGTGTCGCTATTAATTGCGAACTGTGGTGCAGCAGAAACCATTGGTGAAATTTTAATCAAGCCTGCAGCCAAGATAATGGCCGAAATAATGATAGGAGAAAAAGCGAAACAAGCGTATGATCGCGTTTCTCTCTTTAATAATACAGTTCACCGACGAATCATTGATATGTCTAATAATGCGAAACAGATGTTAATATCTGATATTTCTCAAAGTTGTTATTATGATTTACAAGTCGATGAGTCCACTGTATTGTGAATTTTGCAAATCTTATGGACTTTGTTAGATACCAAAAAAAAACAACAACAACAAGAAATTCATGATGACTTTTTATTTTGTCAGCCCTTATTAGGTGACACAACAGGAGAATATATCCTTAATGGTATCAATAAATTTATGCAAGATAACGAAATAGCTCGGAAAAGATGTGTAGGAATAAGGAATACTGATGGAGCAAAAAGAATTGTCGTAATTAATAATGGACTTATTGCGAGAATTAAAAATGTTGCGCCAAATGTCATATCCACACCTTGTTGCATACACAGAGAGGCTTTGGCCACAATTAAAATGACCGCTGATCTACAGAAAATTCTGGATGAAAGAGTGAAAATAGCTCACTTTATTAGAATTTGTCCTTTGAATACACGACTTTCTTCGCTAATGTGCGAAGAAATAGGCTTCTTTTTTATACGGATGTTCGTTGGCTATCACGAGGAAAAATTTGAAGTCGACTATTTGAATTGAGACATGAACTTCAATGTTTCCTTAAAGATAATTTGGAACTAAGGAGTTGTTTATATGACTTTCAGTGGCTCAGTAAACTGTCATATTTAGCTGATATAGTTTCAGTTTTAAATTGTTTGAATTTATCTTTACAAGGTAAAGAAATTACATTGTTCAATGTGCATGATAAAGTAAACGCAAAATTAAGTTTATGGCAAGGAACAGTTAGTAATGAAGAAATAGATTCGTTTCCCTCTCTTCATGAGTTTATAAAAAGTTCCATTACTGTCTATTCTGGATATGCTGATACTCTGAAATGCATAACACAGCGTTTGGAGAGTTTGCAACTAAACTTGAAAAACTATCGCCCCGATTTTAAAAAAAAAAGTATTATTGGATGTGGAATCACATCTCAGACTAAAATCGTTAATTTTTACTAATCAACTTTTAGCCTTACATTTTGAATTTTTATCTACTTTTGATTTTAGACTTCATAGACTTCTAGTCAGACTTTTACTTTTAGAGATTTACTATTTGGATTTTTAGCTTTCATTGATTTTAGTTTTGAGATTTTTTATCTCTTGATTCTTTATTATTATAATCATTTAATTCTCGACATTTACACCGGCGCTATTGGGTTTCATTGCCTTTAATACATGTTTTTAATTGTCAAAGTTTATTGTTAATCCACTTTTAACTGATCACCACCACTGTCATTTGGCGAAATTTTACTGTAACTTTAGTTTTTAGAGAAATTTTATTGTAATAATTTTACTTTTATCTCCGTATACCCCCCTGGGGTGGGTCGGAGTTCAACCTTCTTATATATGACTTTCAGTGGCTCAGTAAACTGTCATATTTAGCTGATATATTTTCAGTTTCAAATTGTTTGAATTTATCTTTACAAGGTAAAGAAATTACATTGTTCAATGTGCATGATAAAGTAAACGCAAAATTAAGTTTATGGCAAGGAACAGTTAGTAATGAAGAAATAGATTCGTTTCCCTCTCTTCATGAGTTTATAAAAAGTTCCATTACTGTCTATTCTGGATATGCTGATACTCTGAAATGCATAACACAGCGTTTGGAGAGTTTGCAACTAAACTTGAAAAACTATCGCCCCGATTTAAAAATAAGTATTAAATGGATAAGATATCCGTTTAATATTAATACAACATCCATGCCAGAAGGACTGTCGTAGGCGGAAGAAGAGCAATTATTGTAATTGGCTTCAGACGGATTCATGAAAAATAAACATGAGGAGTGTACTTTAACATCATTCTGGCTGCAAATGCAAAATATGTATTCAATTTTTACAGAAAAAGTTGTGAAATATATTTTGCCTTTTCCATCTTCATATTTATGTGAAGTCGCTTTTTCAGCATTCGTGGAAATTGATTATTGGACGTGGAATCACATCTCAGACTAAAATTGACCACAAGAGAACCAAATCATGATGAGCTGCTATCATAGCAAAAACAATATCATCCTTCTCACTGATGCAAATAAACTTATTAAAAAAAATTTGTATCAAAAAAGAAATATAAAAATGTTTTTAAAAAAATACATTCATTTTTATATTAGTGGTACACTGCGTTACGAAACATTTAGAAAGGGTATACAAAAGTCATAAGTTTGGGAAACGCTGCCCTACACACTGATGTTTTTTTAAGGTTCGGTGCCCCGGACCGGTATACATTTGCCCGGTAAGTCCTACATCAATTTTTTTTCAGGTCAAGTGCCGCTGTCCAGCATGCATTTAATCGGTAATCCGAACACTATCCTAATCCATCCTAAAATATCGAATAAATGTAATAACATCAACAATTGAATTAATATCAAATCGAATATAACAAATATTTCGGACATTCACCAAAGCGACTATGTGATTGTTGACATTCACCGGTGAAAGTCGACATTCTCTTGATTTCGGTCAATCACAGTAACATTTATATCCCATTGCTATTATATATATCCCATTATTATTTTTTACAAACTTAATATCTAATAGCGACGCCCGGTGGCTGAGCGGTAGCGCTTCGCGCTGTCTTGCCACAAGTCCCTGGTTCGATCCTGGGGCCGGGCAAGGTTGACTCAGTCTTTCATACCTTCAGTGGGTCGATAAATGAGTACCAAGCATGCTTGGGAACTAAACACTGGGGGTTCCGCGTTCGGCTGACCACCTGACCGGAACATCTGCTCCTGCACACCAGAGCCCAAGGTCAAGAAAGCTGAGATGGGCACAGTAGGCCTTGGCCCTCTATAGGCTGTCGCGCCATTGAGTTTAGTTTAATATCTAACAGCGACTCCGATACGGAAATAAATACCTTACTGTTTCTTGAAAACTTCCCTGATATAGAAAAAAATGTGGGAAAATTAAATAAATTGATAACTAAATTCGTTTATATTAGAAAAAACTATTTAAAGAACATGATAGTAAGAATGTATCAAAGTATTTGGTTTTGAGGAAATTAAGTGAAATTATTAATGAAAGCGAAATAATTTAAGAAAGAAATGAGATTTGACAAAAAGTTATATTAAGGTAAATACCGGAAAATGTTTTTTATTTAGTTACATTACCACTACTTTTATTAGCTACTATAATTGAGAGAAAAAATATTACAACTAAAAGCATAAACTAAAATTAATGTTTTTTTTTTCGTTCTTGAACCCACGACAATGAAGAGATAATAATGAAAAAAAATAGTTTACAATATTTTATTTCGCCAATTTTCCCTCTAACTACAAGTGAAATAATTTAGTTTTAACAAAGAAATAACATTTCGTAACAACTTATGTTTAGCTATAAGAATGCATAGTTTGCTGAGGTCAGTAGCATTTAATATTTTTAGAAGCTAATAGATGAATTTCTAAGAACTAAATGCTTCTTTCCAAGGAAAAGAGATTAGACGAATTAGTGATACGTAGTAAATAAAATTAATTTCTATATATAATTATAATAAGTCTTCATAAGAAATTATTCCTGCTCCAAAAATATGTAATCTCTGGAATTTTCAACTGAAGAAAAATATTTTAAATGCATTAAAAGCCAATTACCATTTTTAGAAATAATTTCCAAGAATTTTCCTTTTAGGATTTTATTTAATACTTCAAACTAATTAAATTTAGAACGGAAGTTTGGTTTTAGAAATTTATGGGCATTTAACCATTAAGGGTAGAGTTTAATGTAAATAGCTGCAAATGAGATAAACAAAGTGAAATATCAGGTTTATAAAAATTCATTAGGATGATTGTTAATTTGATTAACGGTGAAAAGTTTACAAAACATTTACATTTAATGATTTTACACTGTTCCTTAAATATCAAAGCAAAATATTAAAATTAAAAAAACAACATTTCATTTGAGTTGTTTTCGATTTAAATAAATATATAGAATATATTTATCTTAAAATTGAGGCACCACAAAATTTAATTATATTCAATTCTAATTGTTTATTCTAAACTTTCAAATCGTACTTGCAGCTATCGAATTCTCTGAGATGATAGAAAAAAAAAGTGACAAAACGAAACGTTAACAAATAATTAATAGTTTTTATAGCTCAATAATATAGCATTAATACATACATAAAAATTAATAATTAAAAAATTAATTGCACAAAAGTAATGTTAATGTCCTCACCAAAAATTTATTTAAGAACAAATTAAGAAAACAGTAAAAGAATTTCCTCAATCTCTTTTAAGCTTCTTAGAAAAATAGAAAAATTTTATAAAATTTTTTCTTAATTCTCGGAGATAGTTTCTAAATATCGTTTCGTTTGTGAACATTATGTCTACTGGAAAGTTCTCTCCGCGAAAGTACAAGCCTCATTTTACAGTAATACACTATAACAGCAATACGTCTCATCATCATCATCGAAATATAACTGGGCGCCTGGGGCCGTTAGCGGCCTTTTTCCCATTCATCTTGTATTTAATCTTTAAGGTGGTTCTTTCGGGTAATTGGAATAAAAGGAAATCAAATATTTTGTATTTTAGTTAAAATTATGTCACTACAAAAATGAGCTGCAATCGGCCTGAGGTTTATGTCTTCTCTTAAGTTTTCGAAAGTAAAAATTTCGTTGAATCCAGCGGTGTCACAATATATGGTCTTTTCAAAAAATCTGAAGTTTTGCTTTGCAATGTGATGATCTAAAAAATCTATGTTGAGGTCGCTATGTATGTTTTTATTGCGGATAAACCATCTTGCTTTTGTTATTTTCCTGAGGATTTCGTTCTGGCATAGTTTGAGTTTTTTAAGGAGTGATGTAGAGATGTTGCACCAAGCTAGCAATACGTCTCATTCTACAGTATTTCATAATGTAATTTAAGGTCTCTTTAACTTATTGGTAATGCCTAACTTAAATAAGTAAGCATATATGGCGCAAAAGCGCACGTGCAATGCCCCCCCCCAAAAAAAAGACCACCCTGAATAACTTTTGATCTAATGATCGGACCTACGCGTTTGGCACAATCTTAATGGTTCGAGGGGGTGACCTCAAATATGCTAGTGCAGTCGAAATTTTAAGTTACAAAAGCGTACTTTTTCTAAAAGAACATAACTTTTTTTTTGACTGATTCGATTTTTTGATACCCAAAATAAAGGGCATAGCCGCAGTCCTAATAGTTTGGTTAGGTTATTGAATTTATTGATTTTATTGAAATTACATACATTTGCTGATTTGTGTGCTCAATATAGGCTTATAAGTCATTGTCAAGTAGAAAATACAGATAGAACAATTCAGAGAAAGACATCACAAAGAATACATCCAGGGTTACGGCGGGATTCGAACCCGCTACCTCCACGCTTAACAGAGCGTTTGGACCGGCGATACCGCTCGGCCAAGGAAGTTTGGTTTGGTTAGGAGAGCGGACCGAAAGTTTCGACATCTTAAAGTTAATTTTACTTTTTGCGTATTTCACCATATCTGGAGAACTTTGCTAAGTGATTCGAAAACGCTTCCCCACAGTTATAAAATTCGTTTATCTCAAGGAAATTCCATGCAGAAAGTAAATTTCAGTTATATTTATTATTTTATTTGATAATAGTCAAAAAAAAAGTTTGAATTGTAAGGCACACAAATTTAAGCAAATGGTAAAGGAAAAATACGCTTTTTTGAAAATCGAATTTTAAAAATACGACTTTTTAAGAATTCAATTCTTCAGGAAACATTCCATAGATATCTCTGCAATTTTGTATTTTGTTAAGTTACATTCTTTAAAATGATGTTAAACATTTTATGCCTCATACAGTACCGCTCAAAAGTATCAGTACACATAGAAACTTATAAAAAAATGGCGAAATTCAAAGTGTCATAACTTCTTTAAAAATGATCAAAAATGTTTCTGCTTTAGCTCATTTTGAAGCTTAAAATCTCTACTTTTATGTACTCTAATTGTTTTTAATTAATAAATGTTGCAACTATGTACAACTACACTCTAAACAATCATAGAAACCTGTATTAATTTTTTGTGAAGTTTGACGCGATGTACGGGCACAAAGGGGTTAGATATTGTTAATTTTTATTATACCATTGAAAAATTTGGACTTTTGGCTTTCATTTAAAAAATTTTTTCCAAAAAAACATGTTTTTTGACCTCGTATCGAATTAAATAGTAAATTAATCGTAATCTTTTCAACATTAAACTTAATAAAATTTACATATACATTACTGGCAACTGTTCCGCTTCTTATGAAATATTTTATAGAGTGGTAAACAATTAAAGACGAAAGTTTTCAGAATATTTGGTAATTATCTAACGTATTAAAAACCTTGTCATCAGAGTGCTTGAAGAAAGTGGCGTTTCTTATAAACTATTTTTTATTTTATTTTAATTTTCAAATTACTTTTTTATAACCGTCGTTAAACAGCAGACCCAATTTTGGGTTTACGACTACTAATGTTGAACTCCGTAGCTCTGTAATTTTGAACCTAATCGAGAAGACAAGGGAACTCCTGCATCAAGTATTGGGAGAAATTTGCTTCCGTGGAGGACTTTCTGATGGAACTAAGTTACAGGGAGAGGAAAACCGCGAGAATCTCCCACGGTTTACTTGACGGTAAGGGGACTCCAACCCATGATCCATCTACCACTGATTATATTTCACGTCAGCACTACAAGCCGGATGCGGAATTCGTATCCCAGCCATTCATGGGATTCGAATTTGGTTCACCTCATATGAAGGCGAATGCTCTATTGACTATTGATCGCGGCTCTTTATGACTTCTCATATGAAGGCGAATGCTCTATTGACTATTGATCGCGGTTCTTTATGACTTCTCATATGAAGGCGAATGCTCTATTGACTATTGATCGCGGCTCTTTATGACTTGTCATATGAAGGCGAATGCTCTATTGACTATTGATCGCGGCTCTTTATGACTTTTTGAAACATTTACAAACAGTGGTGTGGAAATAACTATCAAAATTTCAAAACAAAAATTACTATGTAAAAACCAAAAACGTAGTTACCACTTAAATAAAATTTCACAAAAAGATTAGAAAATTGGAAGTTTTGTATGTTATTCCTTTTAAAAATATCATTTGCCAAAAAAATGCCCATAGGAAACTAAAAAACTAATAAAATTTTTATGCAAACATTTGGAATATAAACTGCTTTATCTTTCTAAATTGATATTCTTACAGAGATGCCAACTTGCTCCCGACTACAAATATATATTTTGAAGTGGTAGTTTATCAATTGTGATTTTTGGTTTAATTAATTCAATTTAGTAGATTTTTATCCACCACTATTTCTAAGTAATTTGTAGGCTTATGTAATTCGCCACTTTTTAGTACTTATGTCATGCAATACCTTTTAAAAAGCAAGCAAGAGTCAAATATTTGCAAAATTTACTTTGTTTACCGTTTTTTTTAAAATTATTTTGGCGTGTCCGGAGCAGTTGGCATCTTTGTTCTTAGAATAGAAATATCTTCGTAGATATTCTTTACAAATACATATATATTTAGATTAAGAATGTAAAGAAGAGAGTTTTCGAATATTGCTCTAAAAATCTTGCTACCTGTCTTTAGCGTTTTGAGAACGCTTGAAACTGTAGGGATAAATGTATTTCGTTAGGGTAGAACAATTCAAGACTAAGTTACTTCCTAATTTTATAAAAAGTTCTAATTAAAAAATCATGTAGTTTTGAATATGTTTGTAAGGAAACATTAGGCCTAACTCACTTGCGCATGGCTGCAAAATCTCCAAGCTTTTAAAGAAAATTTCTTGCAGTGGTATATGTTTTTCTCTTGTAGTGAGGCTTTCAAAACGTTGGTAAACGAACATCAAATGAAGAGCCCGGCATTAAAAATAAAATGCTGTGATGAGACGCCATCGCTTCTTTAGGAGCAAAGTGGGAAAGGAGGGAAGGTGGAATTAAAAGTGAAGCAAAGGCATGATGGTTAATGTGGGAATGTGTTCGTCACGAGGCTGACTCTGTATTTATTCAAGACCTTGTTTTTTCCACAAATTTAATGTTCTTGACGAGCCTGTTTCTGCCCAACTTAAATTTTATATTGACTTTTGGAAATATTTTGACTTTTTGAAAGGTTAGAGAAGAAGGAAATTACACCTAAAGGCGAAACAATGATGAAATCACACGTGTCGGTCATAGAGGTCGACAAACAGGCGTAATATATATATATATTCAAGGAAATTCCATGCAGANTACAGAATAATGTAAAAAAGGGAAAGGAAAAATAATAATAATAAAAATAATAAAACTATATGATATATATATATATAGTCCCGCAGTGGACTGATCATTAACATTAAGACACGGTCCCCAGCAGATCGCCGAAATCAAGCATTACTGGCTGCGGTCAGTGTGCGGGTACGTGACCACTTGGATCAGTCTGCGTAGGGACCGAGGGTTGCGGTATTGGTCCTCGTTAAACTGTTCTACCGTAAAGTGCACGACTTCGAGTGCAGGCCATCGGGTTACCGAAGCGGGGCTGCCATCCTCTCTGCGGAGGATCAAAATTGTGATGGTATGTCTTCGGATCATCCACAGTGATGTTTCCCAGACCGTCGCCAATAGCCCATTGAGCAGCTCTAGTACAACTACAACATATATATATGAATATAAATTAAAAAAAATGAAAAAGAGTATTTTAAAAAAAAAAAAGTTATTTTAAAAGAAAAAAGTTATTTTAAAAAAATTCAAAAAATTTATGAAAAGAAACCCCCCGGAGAAACAAGACAAGGAAAGTACTTAATATCAACGTGCGGTTACAGGATTATATCTGAAAAAAATTCTCTCGAATACTGTATTAATCAAGCCAAAGTGAAATATATGAATATATAAGAGGAGCGCCCGAAACTGAAACGAAAATAGAACTGAAGAACTTATACTCAGCAAAAAATGTATTATAAGGCAAAAAAATGCAAAATAAAGCAATCAAGCAAAACATATAAAATAAAAAAATCATGAAAATGCAGAATGAAAAACAAAATGTAATATACACAGCGAGTAGTGAATTCAAATGTACTCACACTTACCGACATTTTTAGAAAATAATTTAAAATGTTTTCGTAACAAGAAGAGTTCGTCTATTTGTTTTTCCGATAAATAAAAATTATTTCAATTTCTTTTAATTCCACTCATTTGAATAAAAAATGGTATTTAAATAAATGTGTCTTGAAATATTAGAATTCCATGTAATTGATTTACTTATATTAAATTAAAATCATTTCTTTTATCGTATAAATCAACAATGCAGATATTTTCTTCATTTTTAATACTCGAATCCCAAAAAATTAAAATTAATATCATCGTCAAGGATTACGAAGCAAGATTAACTCCACGGGGTCAATATTATTTAACGAATTTGCATAATTTTGAAAATTAAAGATAATTAAATCATCAACAAATCTAAAAACAAATTTAATGTTAGGAGTATAATTTTTTTCACAATAGTGTAAAAATAATTTAGCCAAGAGTGATAGTGATGAATAATTAGATCCTTGTTGTATTCCATCAATTTAAGCAAAACTATTTTTTCCATTGTAAAGATATTAATTAAAAAGACAAAAATTAATTAGAATTTCCCAATAATTAAAATCGCAATTAAGGATGTTTTTATAATCATTGTGATAACTCAAAAGAACATCTTTTTTTAGAAAGGGTAATGCTACACTATCTTTTCAAAAGTATCCGCACACACCATGGTATGGACATAGAGCTTCCCGAGGAGCATATTAACATGATGTTGGTTCCCTTTTTAGATAGATGACATCCTGTGCACGTCTGGAAAGACTTATTCCTCCAGTGTTTGATAGGTATTGACTCTTGTATTGCAATAATTTGCGCGTGGTGCTGATTTGCCAAGTCCAGCAACTGATCAAGTGTCACTCTTGTGGCTGCCGTACATAGTCCATTTATATTACATTGCAATAGTAGTCACTCGATCCCAACGTCACGTTGCAGGCCTTAAAGTCTATCCACCCTGCTCTAAGTGCAATGTGAACCAGCCTGCTCCTGCCCACATCCTATTGTGTATTGGCTGCCAGAAGAGCCACCTGGTCTCCAACCCTGCTGCAATAGTACGTAGCTTTGGGAGCCTTTTGGATGAGTTCATGGACTTGATTTAATGCTTCTGTTGGTCAAGTGGGCATAAGCAACAACAAAAACAACAACATTTAAATAGTGAGAGAAAATGGTGGCAGGTTTAGTTAGTTAAGAATTAGACCCATAAGTGATTGTTATGAACCAGGGAAGGGCAAACTACTGCCTCGGACCAAGATTTTATCAGGCCCGCGAGTAGAATTTTAACTTGCCGATCAGTGGCAAATATAAACAATATACATCCATTTTCTTATCTACTTTGTTTAAAGCTATTTTTGTTCTTTATTTTTTTAACAAAGTATTGATGACATTTTTACTTTCTCTATTTCTCTTCTGCAAAACATAATTGATGGAAATAGCTAGCACAAACAGCTTCAATACTTAAAATTTTGAAAGCAGAAGTTCTTTATGGAATAGCAGTAGATTGGCGTTATCTGAAGTAGTTGTTTTTAAATATGCCATAGTTTCAGTTTTACAAACCATTATTAAAAGCTACGTTCCCAAATTTAATATCTCATGCCCAGAAAATCAGTGCTATGTTTGCTTCATATGTGAACAAGTGTTTTCAACTATGAGCCTTAAAAAAAATCAATTCTGAAGTAGACTAACAAGCAAACATTTAGCCTCGTTCCTTAAAATAAGTATATCTCACTTGGAACCTCAATGTAAGGAACTTTTAAAAAGGAAATCGCGCTTTCATCCATCTCATTGAATATTTAAATTAAAACTTGTACATCTTTTTATTTTTATTTTAGAAGTATTTACTTAGTCCACCAATCTTTTTTCCCTCGATTTTTTGCCCTCGACCAAAAAAGTTTGTCCATCCCTGTTCTAAACGTAATAGGAATTTTATGAAAGTTTGGACTTATTATTAAGTATGAAAATTGTATATTATTAGTTTTAATTTTAAAACTCTCTTACATTAAGCTAATTCTTTTAATGGTAATATTATTATTTAAATTACAAAGCTTAAAATTGTTACTATTATTTAACTTCTAATTTAGAAGTTAAATATAGAATTTTTTACAAAAAATTTAGTAAATATTATTAGCTTTGTCTATGGGGGTAATTATAATATTTTTCTTATCGTTGCTTATTTGATTGATCAATTTTGGAAAAATTCTGGAATTCTAACTGTTATTCAAATTTTATTTATTAATAAAAATAAAGTTTTTAAAGTATTGCCCCTTTCGATTTCCCTGTTAACGATTTGTTAAAGTTTTACAAAATTTATTGAGATCATCAAGAAAGTATTTTAGAATATTTTTAACTGATACATGATAAATGAGTCTAAATTTTGTGTCTTTTAACATTACATTTCTTAGTTTTAAGATTTCTATAACATTTAAAATTACCTGTAATAATATGCATATGATGTTTATCAACAAACTCAAAATATTTCTCTTCTTCACTGTAACATTCATAATCAGACATATTAATTTTCCATTAATTTTAATAATATCATTATAATAAATTCTACCATGAGTTTTATCATATTAATAGCTTATGTTAAACTCTTTTAATCTTTTGATGGGAACAAATTTTTTAAATTTCTACAAATATAAGATTTAATCAAATCAAAAATAGGGTTTTGAAAGGTAATAACAAAATATAAACTACCCGAATTCATTTGGTGAAGTTTTACTTATTTTGGCTTTTACAAGATCGAAACAAAAAATTTTGAAGTGTAAATTAGCAAAAGAAAAGTTGTTAATAGTTAATAAGATCTTAAAGCTTATAAATATCATTATTTCAAATTGAGAAAACAATATTTTTTCCCTGATTATATATATATATATATATATATACATCAGGATAGAAATTGTGTAGGAAATTATACAAAGAAATATCGTCATACCCCGCTAAGGGCGCTTTTGAGCAGGCCATAGAAGGAAAGCGCCCCTAGGAGCGTCCGAGGACATTTTCAGGCGTGGGTTCCTATGCAATGTCATCTGAAAGAAATCTGTAGCTTCAAGAGCAAAACTAATTTCAGATTTTAAATCTCAACACCCGAATTAGGCAAGAATTATTACTTGTATACACGCAACAAAACATTTGTTCCCCAGTGTTAATTTTTTTCAAAAAGAATAAAATCAAGTTTAAAGATTTGCATTTTATTCAACAATACAAAATAAAAAGTGTATTTTAAAAGTACACATTAAAAATAATAATAACATAAATAAATACACGGATACTATTGTATATAAATAAAATTTTTACTTAAGAATTTTACATGACATTTTAAAAGAATATGATTGTCATATGAAATTATAAAAAAATGTTGAATTCTTGCTGCCGTATTTTATAAGTATTATTGAATGATGTTTTGAAATAAATTCAACATTTTAATAATTTCATAACTATATTTAGTTAAATATCATTATACATTTTCTATACATATAATGAAACAAATATTCACTTTAAATTTTTCTAATACTCTAAAAATGTATACATTTATAACAACACAGATGAGTGGAAATGGGACTTTATATGTTTTATTAATGATAAAATATGTTGAAAATAAAGTAGTAAGCTTTTGTTTTATAATCCAGACAATAAGATAAATAATGAGAAAAAAAATTGAAATAAAAAAATTGTAACATAAATATTTTATTCATACTATAATAATTTCTACATCGTTTTTTAATCCATAAAAAATAAAAATAAAGCATTACTCATAAAAGCATATGTAGCATGCGTTACAACATTTTATTTTTTATATGTTGTTTTTATAGTAACAGTAAAGGTTGAGAAAGTGTTCTTAAGAATTTACAACTAAAAAACTTTATATGTTTTAACATTCCACAAATTTTAATTTCCTGAAATAAAGTTAATTTGCACTTGTTACAATGTTTCAGAATCTGTTTAGTTAGAATCCTTCCCATGTAAAGAAAATTTGAATTATATGAAGATTAGTTTGCTGAAAATATTTAATGGGCTTCAATTAAAATTCATTTCAGAACTCTGCCTGCCCTTTTCCCCTTTCAATATTAACTTGTATTTCCTAATCGGTAATTATATAAGAGTCTGCAATAAAATTTAGAATTAAACGTGATAATTTCAAAAGGTATTTAAATTGTTTGTAGTGTAAAACCATGTCTTCTAACCAGTATTTGTAATTGTAATTCGTAAATTTACCCTCATAGTATAAACAGCTTTTAATATAAATTGCCAATGTTGTCATAAGAAGTAAAATTTTTGGTAAATTGCCGTAGATTTACCAAGACACTAGAATCTATAATTAATTTCAAGTACAGTGCTAAAAAAAAAGGACCAACCAGAATAACTTTTGATCTAATGATCGGATCTTAACGTTTTAAGACTCAATCGTAATGGTTCAAGGAGGTGAACTCAAAAATGCTAATTAATTTGTGCATACGATATTTTATATTACGAAATAAGACCCATAAATATACTTTCTCTGAATAAACATACCCTTTTTTCGACGTATTAGGATTTTTGACCCTCAAAATACTGGGGTAGCCGAAATCTGAAAAACATGATCTCAGTAGTTTTTAGTGGTCAAAATTTACGACCCCTTTATGTTAATTTTACTTTTTGAGTATTTTGCCATATCTTGATAATTTTTTAAGCGAATTGAAATTTTTTTGCACACAGTTATAAAATTCGTTTACCCACGGACAACCCCTTGCTAAAAATAGCTTTTATTAAATATTTAGTATTTTTTATTAGTTTATTTATTTTATTAGTTTATTAGTTTATTTAAAGAATGCAATTCCACGTGTTAATATACAAAATTTGATTGTAATTGGTCGAATAGTTCCTGATAAATTGAATTTTTTAAAAATTCTTATTTTTAAAATTCGATTTCTCTGGAACTATATTTTGGGGGTTTAGAAATTCGAATAAATCGAAAAGAAATGTTTATTCAGAGAAAGTACATTTTTGTGTTTCATTTTTTTACTTCAAATATCGCCTGCACTATCTAACTGATAGCATATTTAAAGTTACCGCTTTGAATCATTTTTTGATCATCCTGTTATATCCCTTGAACTGTACATCCTGTTATTTCTCAAATTTAAAGGAAAATTTGGAGCTAAGCAACCTAATTTAGTATTTTTAAGAAAAAATTAAATTAAAATAAAATAAAAATATATATTATTGAAAGCTTTCAATTCAAGAGAAAATTTTTTGACGTTTTAAGCAATAAATTTATTATTTCCTTTTTATATTTTTGGATGGAGAATTTGAAGAGATTTATGTAATTGTTTATGTAGTGGATCCTTATTTAATAAAATCTTGTGTTTTAACATTTTCAATATAAGTCAAATATATAAATATAAATAAAATAATTATTAGAGTGTCCTTACATTTTATGATACAATTAGATAATTAACTAAATTTTCATAAGTAACAATATTAGTATTCATTGACTAATAATCAACCTGTAGATAGGATCAACTCCTAACTATATTTTTGTTCAGCGGTAGCGACCCCAACCAAGTGCAATGCAATAATTATTTTAGAAAACTTAGAAACGAGGAAAAACTTCGAATTAATATATATTTTGTTTCGTGTTTGAACTTTTACCTGCTTTATCATGCTCTCGATTGATAGCTGCTTATTGAGAAGTCTATCCACCTATAGCTGTTTATTGAGAAGTCTATTGAGACATAGCTGTTTATCGAGAAGTCTATTGGCATATAACTGTTTATTGAAAAGTCTATTGAGATAAGGCTCTTTTTGGGGAAGTCTATTGAGATATAGCTTTTTATTGAGAAGGTTGAATTGATACCGCTGTTTATTGAAAAGTTTGAAGAGAAATAACTGTTTACTGAGAAGTCTATTGAGATATAGCTGTTTATTGAGAAGTCTATTGAGATATAGTTGCTTATTGGGAAGTCTATTCACTTTTAGCTGTTTATTGAGAAGCCTATTGAGATATAGCTGTTGATGGAGAAGTCGATTGAGATATATAACTGCTTATTGAGAAGTCTATTGAGATATTGAGATATAGACCTTTTAAGAAGTCTATTAATTACTGTTTACTGAGGTTTCTATTGAGATATCTTTTTATTGAGAAGTTTGAAGCGATATAGTTGTTTATTGAGAAGTCTATTTATCTATAGCTGCTTATTGAAAAAACGATTTCGGAAAAGATAATGAGTACTTCAAAACAATATTGAAAAAAGGCTACTGCTACATTATATCTAAAAATGTAACACTATGTTATTTATTTATTTGTTGAAAGTTTTACATTTATGTTGAAGCAAAATCACGAGAGACTGGAACTTAACGATTTAGAGTGACGCCATAAGTGTTCATAAAATTATATTTGAACACATACCTCTTAAGACGCATTTCTAATAAATGTTAAATTTTTTTTCAATTTTATTTTTAATAGATTGTATGTATTTATTCTTAGCGAATAAAATGTTACAGATACTTCGTTTATTTAAATATAAATAACTGATTTTGTGATTCAGTATTTTTTGAGCAACGAGTGAAATAACTAAGGAAAAGAACATAGAACTTAAAATTTTTATAACCTAATACTTTTATTTTAACCATTTACATGCCGGACTCTTATTTAACATTAATGAAAACAGTGCCGTTGTAAAAACGAGTGGCATATGGTTTGTTTATAAATTAAATGGAAACTTAATTCAAAAATTTCTCGTTAGGTTTTAAAACACAATGAATGCTTGATTTTTGATAATTTATATTATTAATATTATTATGATAATTATGATTTTGATATATATATATTATATTGATTATATAATTATGATTGATTATATTATTATGATTGATTATATTATTATATTCATTATATTATTATATTGATTATATTATTATATTGAATATATTATTATGATTGATTGTATATATTATTATATTGATTATATTATTATGATTTTGATAATTTAATATTATTAAAATATCTTTGTGGATAAGAATGTTCAGCTTCTCCAGTTGTGAAAGCTAAGAAGGAAAGATTTAAGTTACCGAGTTTTAAATTTTGAAAAAGAGGCATTGTTCTGAAAATGGACCATTGGTGTTTAAATGGTTAAACCGGTTGGCTTTTAAACGGTTATAGTTAAAAAAAGGTTTAAAATGAGCTTAATTAATTTTATTCACAAATAACATACACTATAATTGTAATGCAAGAACTCATAACTTAGATTTAAACCTTTTCTGATTTGCTTTTCTTTAAAATTTTGAAAAAGAGGCATGGAACATAGGCGTTTAAACCGGTTATCTTTAAAGAATTCTTAAAATGAACTGAATTAATTTTAACAACAAATAACAGACACTATAATTGCAATGTAAGAACTCATAGCTTGCTTTTATACCTTTTCTGATTTGCTTTTCTTTAAAATTTTGAAAAAGAGGCATGTTCTAAAATTGGAATATAGGCGTTTAAACGGTTTAAAAGGTAGGTGTTTAAACGGATATCTTTAAAGAAAGCTTAAAATGAACTGATTAATTTAAACCACAAATAACAGACACTATAATTGTAATGTAAGAGCTCATAACTTACTTTTAATACTTTTCTGGAAAGCTTTTCTTTAAAATTTAAATGACTGAAGCTAAAGTATATCAGAGACAAATTTTTTGCTTTCAACTTTGTTTATTTGTGGCCTGTCTCGCAATAAAGATTATTAAAAATATGTTAAGAGCTGAAGATTTTTGAAACATTAATCATAAAACTTACAAACTACGTATGGACAATGCATTTTGTGAAGAAATAAATGTACTATTTTTGTGTGTTTTAATGGAAGAGCTACTGTTTATGAAGATATTATTTCAACTATCGATAAAGAAAAACAAACTATAACATACGTGGTTGCTAGAAATCCATAAAATTACATTTTAATTATACGTTTAAAATTTGTTTTGAAGGAATTTTGTTGGTGGTATAATTAGTAGATCTATTTTTGTTTCAGTCCGGTAACCATATGAAATTAGAAAATTGAAAATGATTGAAAATCAAAATCAACGAAACAGCATTTGCAAGACATCTGTAATTATGAAAAAAGTACATAAGAATTACTTCCTCTTTCCCAAATTAGTTGCTACATTTGAATATTTTCTTATTGATTACTGATACTGATGTTTTTACGATTATGTTTGAACAATTTTCAGAGACTTCAGAGTAATTTGCTATCAATAAACAACATTTACTTACCAAGCATTAAATCCTTCCCGTTTACAATCAGTACCAAGTTAGTTAAAAAAATTAGACCTTCTTAGCAATGATTGATAAATGCTGAATAAATTTTGAACACAAATCGTACTTATATCTTGACATAAATAATATTTTATCTACACATTGCAACAACTCGGCATTATGCAAGATCTTACATTGCTTAAAATGGTGATTTGTAAGTGTGGCTTTACAAAAGTATGTTTCTTATCATGTTCAAAAGCTGTCATACTGTTATTTGTTATTAAAATCTCCCATCTAAAGTTATAATGAGGAATAACAAAAGAGAAATAAGTTTTCCAAACCCAAAATCAACTGCTTTATTTCGTTACCGAAATTTTTCATGCTAAAGTATTTTTTTCCAAAAATTTATTAATAATGAAGTACTTTTTACGCTATTATTACGAATTTATTAAGTACTTTTTGCTATTATTACGAATTTGTAGTTGGATCCTTAAAATAAAGATATTAAAGATTGTAATCGTTAAACTAGTTTATGAACAATATAAAAGTATAAGTTTGAATCTGGAGCATATTTAATTTTTTCGACTGTAAGCAAAAATCAAAAATGAATAAATAAATAAATAGAATATAAAAATGAATAAATAAATGGGAATGTTTCTATAGCACCAAATTATTCCTTGCTTAACTAAAGATTAATTCATTCAATAATTTCAAAATAGTAGAAATTTCAGTTTAAGGAAAACTTTAAAAACCATTTTTTTTGTAAGGAAAAAAATTAAATAGTTGAATAGGAATTTTTTTACATTGTCAAATCATTTCCGGCGCAAACCATTTTTTTTCTCAATAAATTCGTCCTAAAGATTATTTCGTTCATTATTGCCATAATTGCAGAAAGTTTAGTAGAGAAGTAAACTTAACTTTAATTTTATTATGCAGATATAGTTTCGAATATATTGAAGATAGATCTCGAAAATATTTTGCACCCAAACAATTTTTGCGAGCGTTAAATTTGACATTCGTTAATAAATCGAACTGCAAGACTCATTGTTGAGTATGGAGTATGTTGCTTGATATTTTTAATTAGGCAAATTCAGAATAAAAATTAGCAACTACAAGTTAACTTCAATTTGTATAATTTCTTATGACACTAATTTCTTTTTTTAGCCATTACTTTTCATTAGATATACTAAAGATCAATAAACTTTATTTCTTTGGCACAACATTACATACTGTAAGTTCTACAGCACTGCCAAGTTAACTTGACGCAAAGTATATACTGTCTAGATTTGTGAACAAAATTACTCAACTTAAATTATAGTTCGAGAAAAAGTGGTAAAACATATTTTCATACGTAATTTACGAAACATGTTTCAAATTAACCCTTTGATGGCAGACTTTTTATTAAATTTATTTTTAATGCTTTTTAAATTTTTTGTTTTGATTTAGGTCGAAATGAGCGAAAAATATTATATTTAGCATTTTAATAATTTATGGGTACAAAAAACAGCATGAGACATTGGTGTATTTTTCTTCATTTAAAATACAATCTTCCAAACACGACTCACTTTAAAACAATAAATGTTTTCAAATTTGCACTTATTTTCAATTATTTAAGACAAAGAGAGACAGATATTGATCATTGAACTTTCTTCAATTTACAAAACGATTATTGATAAATTTTTGAATATAAATGAAGAAAATTTAAGCTACTTTTTTTGGATTTTATGATCTACTTTTTTTTGGATTATATAAATTTATTTAGATTTTGGATTTATTTTATACAAATACAATACTGATAATCTAACGGCTTTTTTAATAACTATGAGACAATTTTTATAATTAAGATATGAAACGTCATAGAAAATAATAAAAGGGACACCGGTGTCTCATCTGCGCCAAAGAGTTAACTTTATGCCGATCAAAACGTATAATAAAATGACTAGAATATGAATCACATGATGAACATCAATTGAATTACCGAACTATCTTAATAATAAGATATTATAATCATGGTGAATCACAAGGGATAAATCCTGGAAGAAAATTCATCCTTAAAAAATTTCCTGCATTCCGTTATTTCGGCAATCCTTTGTCTTGAATCAATTACTAATCCTCAACGTTTACTTCAAATAAAAAGATTCCTCTGGACCATCTATGAGCTCGAGTGTTTCGTGATGTTTCGGGTGTTGATGATTTCGTGGGTGCTCGTGATGCTTCGAGTGTTCGGGGTTCTTCGTGTGATGTTCGTGATGTTTCGGATGGTGGTGAACTGAGATTCGGCCTTTCCAATCGCAGAAGGTGTCAGACGAGTTGCATACCCCACATGAGCAAGATTCAGCATCGTAGTATTCGTAAAATCGTAATTCTTCGTCAGCACCGGGATCACAGTTGCGTAATTCTACCCTCCTTAGCTTCCTTCTTTCATGCATGCACACGGGATGCACGGATATCTTGTAAGGAAATCTCCAGTCTGGTATCTGCAATGTTATACTAGTATCAGTTATTGTTTATGCCATACAAGTATCAGTATGAAATGTCATAATAGTATCAGTTATTGTTTATGTCATACTAGTATCAATATGCAATGTCATACTAGTATCAGCATGTAATGTCATGCTAGTATCAGTATGTAAAGTCATACTAGTATCAGTATGTGATGTCATACTAGTATCAGTATGTAATGTCATGTTAGTATCAGTATGTAATGTCATGCTAGTATCAGTTATTGTTTATGTCATACTAGTATCAACATGTAATGTCATACTAGTATCAGTATGTAAAGTCATACTAGTATCAGTATGTGATGTCATACTAATATCAGTATGTAATGTCATACTAGTATCAGTTATTGTTTATGTCATACTAGTATCAGTATGTAATGTCATACTAGTATCAGTATGTAATGTCATACTAGTGTAATACTAGCATCAGTATGTAATGTCATACTAGTATCAGTATGTAATGTCACACTAGTATCAGTATGTAATGTCATACTAGTATCAGTATGTAGTGTCATACTAGTATCAGTATGTAATATCATACTAGTATCAAACTAGTATTAGTATGTACTGTCATACTAGTATCAGTAATTTTAGTCATATAAAGTTTAAAATGTACACTAGAAGATATTTTTTTTTGTTGCATGAGAGTTTTGGATGGATCTTTGATATTTCTGCCCCGCTGAATTCAAATTTGCAATCGGTTTTTCTCTACAAGATACATTTTTCATATGCAATTCAGTAATGTTTTCCTAACCAGGATTTTATAAAATTCACTCGAGTAAATTTTAAAATGTATATAATGTGTCCCCACTTTTCCGCAACGTAGACAGTGGTAGGAAGAATGCAATGATATATTTCAGTTTATGATGAGATACGTTAAGGTCATATGTTTCGTGTCTTAAGTATAATTGTATAAGCTTAAAAGGAGCAGACAAGTGCATATGCACGTACCTCACTTCTCTGGTAAGTAGGATGTGGTGGTAAAAAGATTCATTTTATGAGCGATACCTTAGGGTCAATTTTGTATCTTAAGTATAATATTCAAAGGAGTAGACAAGTGTATGTAAATAGAACTTTATGTTCTTCATGAACTTGTGTCAGACAAAAAACAAATTAAACTAAAAGTGTCATTTTTAAAAATATCTATTGATTTTCGAAAAAAAAAACTTATTTCAGATCCTAATCTCCACACTCAAAGATCATTGAAATATCTCATGCAACAGAAAAGTAAGATCAAGTACTTCTATAAATGCAACAAAACATTTGCTCCTCAGTGTTATCAGTAAAATGCAAAACAATTATTGCATCTTCATCTAATAATTGCAAAACAATTATTGCAATTATTGCATTTTCATCTTAAACTATCTGAAACTTTTCTGGTGGATTTTTTATTTAGCAAGTTTGGTAAAACTTTTTAACATTTATATCTTTCTTTCAAATATTTTTTAAAAATAAGAAGTAAAAAAAATGTATTTCACAGTGTTATCAGTACATAACATAAGTTATTATACTGATGTAAAATAAATAGGAATTAAATACCAGCACATTTATGAAGCAAACATTAACTATGCATATTTTAGCAACACACTGAAGGTGAATGAAAACATGATGACAAACTTTAATACAATATATATGTATAAAATGAGAGGGTTTTAATACGTTGTAATTACAAAGTATAGGTAGCACACATATAATCCTCCATTCTTAGAATGAGCTTTATTTAAATTCATCTGAAAATAATATTTTTTTTAATATAGTAAGTAAGTGAGGTAATTGATTTTGCGAATCCTCAAAAAATGTAATAAAATAATATTGCTGATATAAAGAATACTGTTTAAAGAAAATATTTCAATATTTAAAATAAAACGAAAACATAAAAAAAAATATTGTAATTATCTTTGGTAACCCTAACGAACTGGATAAAACGAGCAAGTTAAGATATTTGAACCAGTTATTCAAGTTGTCTTCTGCATTGGTTCTAGTAACATATATGTAATCTAATCTTTTATAAAGATTAGGACATAAGAGTAGATTTTAGAAAACTAAGAACAACCGATGAAATTTTAGAAAACTTAGGACATAGGAGGGAATTTTAGAAAACTAAGAGCATACAATGAAATTTCGGAACACTTAGTACGTAAAAGGAAATTTTATAAAACTAAGAACAAACTATGAAATTTTAGAAAACTAAGGACATACGATGAAATTTTATGAAACTTAGAACAAACAATGAAATTTCAGAAAACTAAGGACATATGATGACATTTTAGAACACTTACACACATGATGAAATATGAAAAAAGTTTCGTTTTTTGTTTTTTCCCAGAAAAGAAAATGAACATGTAAGGAGTAGAGATTTGCAAGAAGTGAAGAGTTACAACAACTTCGCACAAGAGTTAACAATACATAACAACAACAAGCATAAAATTAGCAGAAGTATCAGAACTCGTCAGAGTTCTTTTGTAAAGAATAATATTTTAATCATGATTTAAAAAAAAAAAGTGAAAATAATATACGAGAGTAATATGAAACTCTAGCAGAAGATAAGCATTTTCAACGATTGCATGCTGCAGGCATTTATTTACAATACGGAAACTTGGATTTTCGATGGCAAATCTATAGAAAAAGTCAGAATAACTGAAAGAAATATGTATAGGTGTTTGCTTGTAAAGGCAAGAAAGGTTCGAGAAAGACTGACACAGATAAGACTGCATTAAAAAGTTTCAGAGAATTTAGAATTTCTATTTAAGGAATTAGGCCCTTAAAATTGCAGTGAGCTGACCATACAGCTGGAAAAACTAACTATCACTGGATTTTATACTCGGGTTATAAAACGATCATGGGACCACAAATAAGATGATCAAATATAATTAAAAAAAATAATAAATACAACAGCAGATGTACAGCAAATCGAAATCTTTGGAAAGGTTTGGAGAAGATCTTCATATAGCTGAAGATAATTAGAGATTAGAGATAGTAGCTAAAAGCTATTGTAGAGACATAACTTCATGCCACATCATATTTTTCTTCAAGGGACTATTATTCTCATGAAACCAAACGATCAAGAAAGTGACCCCTCACAAGGTGGTCAAATAAAATTAACCCTATGCGGAATAGCCAATTTTAGTCCGTTTAGTCAACACATTAGCAATTGCGACCACAGTCAGCGCATACTTCATTTCATGAAGGCATACTGTTTTCTGTCTGTTGCTTAAAAAATTGTTCTGCAAAGGATAAAAAAGGCAGTTAGTGAATGGAAAGCAGATCAAATTTTTTGAAATGTTTGGAGAGGACTTTCAATTGATAGTAGGACTACCAACTACTAAGCTTTTGCTTAAAATATTTTAGAGAGAGGTAGACAATTAAAAATTAAAGCTTTCAGAATTTTTGTAGTTTTAACCAAAATTTTAAAAGCCTTTTCGCGAGAGTGCTGAATCAAAGCGTATGCTTTTTAAGTATCTACTACTATTTTTCAAAGATTGCGGCAATTGGTAGCTATGAAAGAGGCGTCTCATGTAAAGCTGTGAGTCTTTTAGATGTAGTGGTGTAACTATAAACTATAACTTTAAATCAAATTTAAAAAAAATTAAGAATAATAAATTGAAACATAAACTTAGCTACCACTAGAAGAAATTTTCCCAAACAGACTAAAAAAGTTGGCAGCCCTGCAATAGTGCACTGATAATTGTTGAAGATGATCACAATGCAGATGACAACTTCATATGTTATCATACCTTTCAGTACTTTCCCATTAGCCGGGATCAAATGTCGCCAATTGTGATCCAAACGCGAACCAAGTCACCTAACGAAACGAATGACAAAAACAGTCAACGGAATAAAAATCGAAAACGTTAAACTATAAACAAATATTTATTAATAGTAAGCAAAACAAGTTTAACTATAAACAAACATAATTAATTATAAAGAAAACAGTTTTACCCAAAAAGAATGCTTATAATAATTGGTTGTAAGAAATTTGGCAGAATTCTACTTTATTTGGCGATTTTTCGCTTGCTACCGGCTAACGGAAAAGCATCTACTTTTCTTTAGTACTGAACATTGGAACAAACAGCGAAAAATTTTTGAGCTAACTTTAAAAAAAATTCTTACTTTTATACTACTTTAAACATAGTCAGTTCTAGGTAATAATATACATTAGTTTTGCATATTACTTTTACATTACTCTACCTCGAACGAATCACAGCGCCCCCAACAGGAGATGGCTCGAATAATATCCCAACATTGTCGTCCATCTCTATCTGTTCTAGTCGCTTTTAGAGTATATTCTCTCCTTAAACACGATAGCACTCCTTTTAAATTCCCGGAAACATCACTGTTCAGTTCTTCAGCTTTTACAAGAATTAAAATAGACAAGAAGCACATCAACACTTCTTGATACCGATTCGGCATCTGAAAACAAAAATAGTTATATTAGTAAAGAATGGTTTCGAAGAGTATTAGTAAAGAATGGTTCGTAAAGAATGGCATATTATTAAAGAATGGTTTATAAAGAATGGTATATTAGTAAAGAATAGTTTGTACTCAACCTATTAAGCTGATGTTTATGCTATAGAAAATGTTTTGGACATTTTTTTGTTGTTCCAATTAATTAACCGTTTAAATAACAACGTTTAAGTTTTGGAACATGTTACTTTTACTAAATCAAAAAGACAAGCATTTCAATTATATCTATGTAAACATTAATTTTTTATAAACCAGGCATTTATATCTTGTTTTAAAAGCAATCTAAAAACATGTTTTAAAAGCAAGGGAAGCTAAAAATATTGATGTAAATGTCAAGAATTAAGATGATTATAATAATAAGGAGTTTACAAAGGAAAATAAAATCACAAAACTAAAAATCAATGAGAGCTAAAAGCTCTAAGTGTAAATGTCTGAAAGTAAAAGTCTGAATAAAAGTCGATGAAGTTTAAAATCACAAGTAGATAAGAGTTCAAAATGTAGAAGAGGCTAAAAGGTGATCAGTATAAAATAAAGATGACATGTTCTACTGTTGGTTCAGGACTGAGGTCAGTTGACCTGGGTAATAAAATGTCCTCGAGGGTTTGTTTTATAATTTGAATCACAATTTTCCATCATGATCCGATTTTCCACAATTTTCCATTTTTTAATCACAATATATTTAGGATTAAAATCAATCTAAATTGAATTTATAAATTCTAGAATGAAAAATCAAAATTTTTTTTCTACTTCAATTATTGAAATAAAATCTTCCCAGATATATCTGTAATATTTATCAGCTATCCTAATCTCTTCTACTCTGAGAATTACATAATTTAATAACTATTTAAAAAATAGCATATGCAGTGTGTTAAAATATGCGATGTATTCAAATGTGCAATGCGTTAAAATTTACAATGTATTAAAATATGCAATGTATTAAAATATGCAATGTATTAAACTATGAAATGTATTAAAATATGCAATACATATGTGCAATTATGCAATGTATTATTATATCAATTTAGTAAAAATATGCTTATTTATAATACATTAGTTTGGAAGTGGATAAGTTCTCATCACGCTTAATTGCTGAAGAAAGTGTTCGGTAATTATTCATTTTAAATTAATTTTAATTTTTCCTCCAAACAACAAAAACGTGTCATATTTCCACATTTTTAAAAAGGATCTTTAGAAATTAATAATTAAAATTTGTTAGTAAAAATTGTTAAAAAGTATAAATTTATTATTTCTTGCCAAACACAAAATTTTCTTCTAGCGAACAATATGCAGGAACATTTAAATTTTATTTTAAAAAAAAGGCGAGGAACTTAATAACAATTTTTCCTGGGAAATGCTTAAGATTAATTAGTTTGTATTCTTTATTTTATTATGCTTATACTAGGGAAATGTTTTGTTAAAAGCTAGCTTTGTGTCACAGCTGTGGTTTACAAAATAGTAATTTATTTGCAGTTTGAAGATAGATTAATAATATTTACTTTATTGCCGATATATTTATTCATAAGTGTTATAAGTCTTTTTCTTATTCCCATGTTCAGAATTAAAGACAGAATGTTGTCCAAATTTAATAAATAACCATTTGACTATTAAACTTGCAACTAGTTACCATGTAAAAAATTTATCAGATTTAACAAAAGTATTAACAATTTTTTTTTGCAGTTAACCATTAAAAATATTTTAATTTCAGAATGTATACCAAATTAAACAATATAGCAAAATAAAATAACATTTAGACTCCTAAACTTATAATTTGTTACCTTGTAACAGATTTAGCAAATTGAAAAAAAAGTATTAAAAATATTTTTTATGCAGTTCACAATTAGAAAAATTTCCAACTCCTTGAACTCGTAAGTATAATATTTATTTGCCGCATCATTAATCAGATTTCATTGACTGTTTAAATCTTTATTTATTGCAAGTATTAATAACCAATAGAAAGTCATTATAACGAATGAGTTTATTTCTCAATTTCCTTATTTCAAATTCTCTGTTGTTTCTCATTTCCATGTTTCTCTTTTAAAGAACAGAATGTAAACCAAATTTAAAAATTACAACTCAATAAAATTACCTTTTGATTATTTAAAAGATATATAATTCCTTACCATGTGACAGATTTAACAAATTGAAGAACAAAGTATTAAAAGTAATTTTTATGCAGTTCACAATAAAAAGAATTTACTAATCTTTGAACCGCTAAGTATTATATTTATTTGATGAATCTTTAATGATTTTTAATACGCAGTTTGAATACTATTTTATTGGCAGTTTGAATAACTAATAGAAAGTCATTGCAACGAATGAGTTTATTTCTCATTTTCGTATCTTAAACCTTTATTGTTTCTAATTTCCATGTTTCTGTTTTTAAGATCAGATTGTTTATCAAATTTAATAAATGTAACCCAATCAAATAACCTTTTAACTATAAAATGAACTTGCTGCTACATAATATGTAAGTTAGCTAACGAAAGTATTAAAAAATTTTTCATACCATATCATTAAGAAATTAATATTACATATAATTATTGCAGTTTCAGAACATAGTTTTAAAAAATTTTCACCCAAGGATAATAATACAAATATGTAATATGGCACTTTGTTGTGTTTTATTTGCATTTATTTACTTATTTATTAGCAGTTTTCTTTTTGTAGGAACAAAAACAAAAGTATGAAACTAAATCAGTAAATTATTAGCACAAAAAGAGACTATTATGCTCTAATGTATTTATTTTATAACCGTTGTTGAACAGCTGACCCAATTTGGGGTTTGCGACTACCAATATTCAACTCCGCAGCCTTGTAATTTTGAACCCAATTTATTAGTTACACACTTACTAGTTCATAGTTACTAAGTTCATAGTTACTAAGTTCATAGTTACTAAGTTCATAGTTACTAAGTTCATTGTTACTAAGTTCATAGTTAAATAGTTACTAAGTTCATAGTTACATAGTTACTAAGAAGACAAGAACTGCCTTATCAAGTATAGGTAGAAATTTGCCTTCGTGGAGGACTTTTTTTGATGGAAACAACCAGCATGTGCGTTATACGGAGAAGAAAACCACGGAAATCTATCTCTCACGGTTAGCCTGGCGGAAAAGGGATTTTAACCCATGATCCGTCTACAGGGTTACCCCGGTCTTTGAAAAATTTTAGTAGGGGTAGTAAATTAAGGTTAATGTTAGAAGTTATATATTATTTTAATGTACCACTTTATCGTTACGTGGTGGAAGTTTCATGCGTATATTCTTTCTTTGGAAAACAATTTCTAGTGGTGGTTACACAGATATTAATTTATCGACATCTGTTTTATTTTCGTTGCCACATTTTAAAATTTAGAAAGCCAGCGGGAGCCCTGTTCTACCACTGAGGATATTTTACGTTTGTCCTGTGGTTGGTGTGACACGGGTGTGGAGTTCGTATAGACTATGCCATCGCTGGGATTCGAACACTCTTCACCTCATTAGAAGGCGAACGCTTTATCCCCTTAGCCGCCATGGCTCTTTAAACATTCATTGTAATTATTTCAGTATTATAAAGTTAATTATTGTATTATAATGTATTGTATTGTATTATAAAGTTAAAGTCAATCTATAAAGTTAGCAATGTATGTTAACTTTATAATGCATTAGTCATTGTATTATAAAGTTAAAGTCAAACTTATTTACAATTACTCAAAATCAGAAAGCTTCATAGAATAAAATGAGCTTCGTTTCGCATATAAAAATTATATCTGAAAATAATAATAAAAAGTAAATATTGAAATAAAATCTTCCGGGAAAACTTTAAGTTTATTATTGAAGCTGATTACAACGAATTTTTTTTCATTTTAAATATAAATAATTTACATTGTATGCTATGATGGTAGTTAATTTTATAATTTCAATAAATAAAAAAAAAGTTTTTACAACTTCTTACATTTTTAGTTACGTATGACATACCTGATTAAGCAATTCCTGCTTACAATAGTATAATCAAATGCTATATTGCTACCACCACAAAGAATATTACACAGAAATTGTAAAAAAACGGCAGCTATGTGATAATACTCAAAATTCCAGTTATTTCAGCGAAAAATTGTGAGCCCTTTGAAAATCCCCATTTCCATTTTTTTCAAGACAAATTAGCCTATAAGGTAGCTAAAACTATCCAGTGTTTTAGCAGATAGAAGCAATTACATTTCTACTATAAAGATGACTTTAAAATTTTACCTTTTATTTTATTCAGGACTTCCATGTGAATATCGTACGTGAAAAAAATGCGATACACGTTTTTCTCTATACTTAAAGGCTGTATTGTTATTGACATTGCTTTGTGTATGGTACTCAAAACGAAAATATTGTTTAAACGAAAAAAAAACTGAACTTCAAAACGAAAACGTTGTTTAATAGCTCTTCAATCGGAAATACAAGTCTCACGGGATTAATTTTCTCTGGTCTATAGGTCAATATTACGTGAGTAGTTTTGAGTTGTTTTTTTACTACCAAATGATATCTATTTTTATTTCAAAACGAAGTCTCTTTTCTCAAACAAAAGTCAATTCGGGATATAACTTAAAAGCAAAAATCATAATGTAAATAGTATTTGGGTATAAAGAAAATAATTAGCCGTAAAACAAATTTTGTATATATGTAATATACCAATACGTCAAGACCATTAGGAGTCAAGACTCTTACCCGCACGTCAAGACTTTTTCTTGTATAAGCTTATTTTGCGTATAGCTTAGGTATAATTTAAAATGAAGACAAACGCTCAAGTTTAATAAAAAAAAATTATAATAATAATGTTAATAATAATTAGCAAGCTTTTAAGGAAAATTTATAAAAACGTTCCATTCTAGCAGCCAGTAGTTTATAGTTTTTATAGTTCTCCTCTATATTTTTTTTTTTGCTTTACGTAAGAAAATAAAATAGTAATTTAAAATTTTTGTTACAACGGTAGTAAATGTGTGAATTCTTAAAATATACTTTATTTCAAAATTGCTACTACATGAAGGATACTTTCTAATTCATATTTTATTTCATTTAACCCTTCAATGGGCCATTTATTTCCAGCAAAGCTAAATTAAAGTATTTTTAGAATTGAAATTGATATCAAAATCGTAAATATAAGGGGGAAAAACTAATTTAGCTTATAAAAAATTAATCTAAATTTCAATGTCATTTTTTTGTTGGTAAGTGTATTTACCTTGACCTATTAGGAACTTATTTACTTTTATATTTCGTTATTTATAAAATAAATTTTATAACTGTTACAAACTTCAAAGGGGATTATGTATTTTATAACTTTTATACGCTTTCTTAAACAAAGAAATGGTTACCAAATTTATTCAAACGCACTTCAAGAAAGCTGAAGTTATTGACAAATGGAAACCTGAATTAAAAGTGGTAAAAAAGTTTACCATGTACTTTAAAAAGTGGCGGTAAGTGTACTTACCACGGCCTTCGAAAGGGTTAAACAAAAGCCTAACAACTCGAAATCACTAACAGTTAAGGCGAAATTATTTCAATCAAGAAAATCACGAAAGTTTAAAGGAACCAAAACAGTTTTTACAAAATTACTTAAAACAACAATTTTACAGCATGATTGTAAATCCATAAATTACGCTTTAATACAAAAAAGTTTTTTTCTCTATTTTACACAAAACTATAATTAATCATCTTAATGGATGTTTGAAAATTAAGATTATAAACGCCAGGTCGGTAGTATAATAGGAGGTAACTTAGGGAAAATTTGACCCTAACCAGATGGCCGTTTTACAGTGATTGTCAGATTCTCACGAAAGAAAATTGAATTTTAATCTAATATCTTAGAATGTATTATTAAGGCTATATTATTAACCTTTATTAGAGAAATTAGCATTCTAATTCCAAAAAAGAGTGAAACTGTTGTTTCAATTGGAAAATTAACACTTGAAACTTTTACAAATGATGTTATCTTTACCCATGCAAAGTTCGGATCGAGCAAAATGAGAGTTAGAAGTTAATAACTTTTATCTAGTCATAGTTTCATCGATTTTGACATTATTTTATAGGATTGCAAATTTACATAAAAATGCGTTTTTAATTATAATGTAATCTGTATGACAAGCTTGAATAAGTAAGTAACAAAGGAAATATAAGAAACAGGTATGAGGGTATTTCACGGGAGCCCTAGGGGGCAACAGACTAAAATAAATAGATTAGCAAGGACAGGGAAATGGTGAGATACTGAAAAGATTAACTAAATTATTAACAATTTTCAAAATATAGAATGACTCCCAAATATCAAGTTAAGAAGGTGAGGAACAGTGTTGAATGACTTTTGAAGAAAACTCGCACCTGTTATTTGAATTCTAACTGTATGGATTCACCTATTACGAAAAGGTAATGTGGAACTTAAGTAGTTAACAAGGGAATCAGCATTCAAATGAATAAAACAAGATTCTAGAACATCAAGATGAGCTGATGTGACTGGGGTGGAAGTAATTTTTTGTAATTATTATTTAATGCTAAAGCTCGATTATTATTATTATTATTTTTAGTTTCGCCAACATTCAAAAAATTAATTTCATGATTATCGGGTCTTTTACATTTGTTTAAATTAATTGTATATAGTGTTGTTCAAAATTGTTGTAAATCTAATCTACAAAATCCGAAAGTGAAATTGTATATTTCAAAACTCACTATCCCTTTAAATACTGGAAAGAAATCACCCGTTGTTGCAGACACGCTAACTTCTTCGAAGAAAAAATCTCAGGGAGATGTTGGTATGTATGTTGACAGACACGATGTTTTTGGAAGATAAAATCAGAGAGAATTAAGAAGCTCTGTAACCAGTTATGTTTATTATAATTTAATGATAGACTCGAAATTCTTGTTTATGGAAAAAAGCCGTATACGCCCTGAGGATCTAAGATAAATTTTGATGATGATGATGAATTTCTTGTAAATTAAAAGATTAAATAGTCGGGTAACCATCCATGACTATTATAATTTTATTATGATAAACAACCCTGCTATAGGCAGAGCTTGTCCGTCCCTATCCCGGTCTTGGGCCCTAATAAAAGAAGAAGATTTTACGATGAGCTAAGCACCCATCTACGTAAAAATACATCGTTTACAGAAACCCTAGTAAAGCCCAATTTTCTGCAGGATATGGTGCAGAAACTCTGAAAGCAACAAGAAAAAAAACTCGATACTTTTCAAATTAACGCCGTAGACGAATTTTGAAGATCTGCTGGCTAAAAAAAAATCAAAAATAGTGAACTATATCATAAAACAAAACCTAAATACATCACAACAGAAATGAAATAACGAAGATGGTACTGGATGGGACACACGCTATGAATGTCTCCAAAAGACCCAACTGGATCAGCTTTGACATTAGCACCGGATGGAAAATGGAAGAGAGGCTGACCGAAGCTAACCTACAAGAAGCATCCGGGGATGTCCCAGTTAGGAAAAGTGCAAGGTTTCTAACCAGTAGGGATAGAACGTCAAATTTGTGGCCTCATGCGCCACCAGGCGTAAAGAGAATTAAGTCAGTCATGATGATGACCAATAATTTCTTGTCGCTCAAAGAAAAAATTAGAAAATTAAGTAGTTGTCCAACCAGTTATTAAAAATGCAATCATTTTTTCAAAAAGAAGACATTCTACTAAATAGAAGCTTAGTAATTGGCAAAAAAACCCAACCTACTATTTTTTATTTTTAAAATATGAGGCAGAAATATTAATTTTTCCTTTTAATAAAAGCGATAGTCCCCCTATAGAGTAATTTAATATAGATTAATCTTGAAAATGGTCTATTCTTAGAGCTTTGGTACCAAAAATAAACTTTGATCATTAAAAGTTTTGTTTGTAATTAGTTCTTTGTTTACCCTTGTAAGTCTATAATATCAACAACAAAAACACTTGCCCACTGTAAACTTCTCAAAAACTAAGTTTTTTCTAAATAATTTTTCAGAAAATATTATTGAATGAGATAAACAATTCCAGCATTTCTTTTTTCTTAAAACGTCTGACTTACATTAAATACAGTACTTATTTGTCATCCTTGTCAAATTGTCTTTTTATAAATTTTACACTAAAGTTATTCTAAAATAAATATGACAATTTAATAGAACCTTGAGTTTATAATTTTGAAGATATTTTTTTTACCAATGTTCCAGTTTTTTGAGAGCAATATTTTAATGACAGAACTATTATAGCATTCTAACTTTACTAGTTATTCTCTAATAAATAAGTAAACGTAAATTAATGTAAAACAAATAGGCAAAAATAAATTATGATTTTTTACGAAAGTGCATACTTTAAGCAAAGTTAACATTTTAATTCTAATTGTTATTTCGAGTATTCCCACCATCTATCGAGCATTTTAAATTGCTATTTATTTAAATTATTCTGATTATGCAAGGGAGAGTGGGGTTAATTGTAACAGGGTAAGATTGTAACAGAGCAAAAATTTCTTGTTTCGGGTTCTAAATTTGGTTCCTAGGTGGCGCACAAGGTGTATTTAATAAATCTACATGTACACCCCTGCTGGCAACCATTTTTATGTACTTTTGAAAGAGTTACATCACAAAAGATATTTTCACGCCACGCAAGTACTTTTTTTGGTATTAGAATATTATATTGTAACAAAGTAATTTTGTTTAAACAAATAAAAATTAGTAACCGAATATGTAAGTGGACACCTTAATTAACATTTCAATAAAAAAAAAGATTAGTTTTGCTAATTAACTAGCATTGTTTTTAACAAATGAAGCTGAAATGGCGTCTTGGGGACAATTGTAACAATAAGTAAAGGGACGATTGTAACAGCTGAAAATAAATAATCTTATGTTTACAAACCATTACTTAACTCTTTAAGAACCACCAATAGTTTCCTATATCATTTATATTATGTTGCATGTGCATTATTTTATTTGTCACCTTTCACAGCATAAATTAAAATTTTTAACCCCTTAAAGTTAAAAGTTTAACCCTTTAGGTCTCTGCTCATTATTATTTTTACTCCTAAAATATCACTACTATTTTGATCAATAAAAAAATATATCACAACTATGATAATATGTATAATTAACTATGTTTTAGTTGAATTTATGAACTGTTACAATTGACCCCGTAAGTGGGGACAATTGTAACAAGTGCACGACTGTCAAAAATTGTTAATAACTAATATAATAATATTTAAAATCAGGTATTTATTTTTTTTCTAGTAGAGGATAGTCTACTTTACTCGTCTGTCAATTAATACTAATAATATATTGGATTTTTTGTTAGTTAAAAATAGTTAAGTTAAAAATGTTACAATTGACCCCACTCTCCCCTTCTGCTTAAAATCCTTTTAAATCACATTAATTTTACTAATAAAAACGTAACAGCGTTCTTCTGCCACTAGAAAAATTTGCAGTCATACATATTTTATAAACTTTAAGTTTTTAGATTTTTCAAGTCAAATGATTAACTAAAGTCAAATGATTAATAAACTAGGTATAAGAAACTAAACTTTTCGACCTTTTAGATTTAATACCTTTAGATTACCTTTTAGATTTAGATTTAAATATAATAGTTTAAAATTGGTTAAATAAGCTTATTTTAACTATTTTTAACACATATAGAAGACATATATTGTTTTTTATTTTAAACATAGAGAAGACTTGGTATGCTTGTTACAAGACTTTTAAAATGTCGCTGCATTACCATCATGTCTAATTATCAATCGAATGATTAAATTAAGATTTAAAAAAATCTGAAAATTTCAAATTTATATAGCTTTTCATACCTTACAATTCAAAATTGTTTTCATCATTAAGAAATTAATTAATGAAATTTATTTACTTAAATTAAATTCCTTAATATATTACATATGTGTCTTTAGTCCGACGACTTATAACGTTTTATGAAAGATGCATCTTAATTTAACGAAGCCGCAGCAAAACATATGAAGAGAAAATTATACAAGTATTAAAATAACATTAGAGTAACAAAATTTTTAACAGTTATGGCTGTTTAACTGTAAAAGCCAACTTTTTAAAACTTTCCACCCCCTTTTTTATATTGGTCGCGGTCAATCTGAATTTGATAAAAGAGGGTACGCTTCTTCAGAAAAAAAAACATATTTTTTTGTGAAAATAAGTGTATTTCAACACGGTTACGGTTAACTATTACTCATTTAACCTCTTCGAGACGGGCGAGTCATATATGTGTCACGGCGAAAGACCGAAATCGGTGGTTGTTGACTTTCACCGGTGAATGTCGACAAACACCAAATACGTCGGTGAAAGATCGAATATTTCATTACATTCTTGTACATTCGGACCCTCACCGGTGTATGTCGACAATCACAGATATGCTTTGGTGAATGTCCGAAATATTTATTACATTCGATTTGATATGAATTTATTCGTGGATATAATTACATTTATTCGATATTTTAACCCTACACTGATGTTTTTTTAAGGTTAAGTGCCACTGCCTGGTATACATTTGCCCGGTATATCCTACACTGATGCTTTTTTAAGGTTTTGTGCTACTGCCCGGTACACCCTACACTGATGTTTTTTTAAGGTTAAGTGCCACTGCCCGGTATACATTTGCCCGGTATACCCTACACGGATGTTTTTTTAAGGTAAAGTGCCACTGCCCGGTTTACATTTTCCAGGTATACCCTACACTGACGTTTTGTTAAGGTTAAGTGCCACTGCCCGGTATACCCTACACTGATGTTGTTTTAAGGATATGTGCCATTGCCCGGTATATATTTGCCCGATATTCCAAACACTGATGTTTCTTCTAATCTATCGTCAGTAAGTATTAAAATATAGAATAAATATAAATATATCAAATAAATATAACGAATAAATTAATATAAAATTGGATATAACAAATATTTCGGACATTCACCAATTGTTGACATTCACCGGTGAGAGTCAGAAATAAGGGTATTTAGCAAATATTTCGAAACTACACCAAGCGACTACGTGAATGTTAACATTCACCGGTGAATGTCGACATTCTCCAGATTTCGGTGTTTCACCGTAACTTATGCATTCTCAGGGTGTCGATAATCAGGGTAAAAAAAGATAAAACTGGTAGGCAAACTATTTTTATAGCAGTTTTTTTGTGGACGGGGTAATAATAGTTTGCTTTATTTAACTCACCACTACTTAGTTCGAATTAAAAATTGTGTAGTTCCACTTTTAACAAACTAGGATTGATTCCTCCATTTGGCTCCCCCAAACTTTATTTTAATCATGTGTGTTTCTTACAATTAGTCTAATAATAGGATGAATGGGAAAAGGGCCGTAAAGCCTCAGACGCCCAGTTCCATTACAACGAACGAACGAACTAGGATTGGTTCAGTCCGATAACCGCATTCTTTCTCAGCAATTGCGTATTATCAAAATATTACAACCGATAGTTTAATATTACCACCCTTACCATAGACAAACTACGCAATCTGCACCTGAGAAGCCCGGCTCCCGGGGGGTGGCGAGGGACTGCATAGGGAGTCTTCCCCACTTGCAGAAAAATTGTAAATATCTTTCTCTTTTTATTTTATTTTTATTATTAATCTAATTTTTTAGGTATCCCAATGCGGTTTAACATGTATATACTTATCCTAATTTCTATTTTAATTGTAAAATGTTTCAAATTGAGACATAACTTAGTTAACCCCCGCACCACCCTTTCCATCCTCCATTTTTAATATTATCTTAGATGATGGAGCAGATATCCCCCCCCCCACTCCAAAAAAAACTGCATCAGTCAAACAAAACATTGGAGGTAGAATCTCTGAAACGTAAGATAGGTGTCCTCTGTGCCTAGGGTCTCGGGTTCGAAGCCAGTCCCAGTCTTTCTCTCATTTTTGAGGATTATTCCTGACATTTTTTTCTTTTGGTTTTTCTTATAACGGTTTCATTTATTTTGTTTTTTTTTAATAAAACTTCAAACACACTTAAACAACTCATTTTAAAGGCAATTAATGTATTATATTATAAATATTATGACAAACAGATTTTAATTAATAATTATTTGAATTATTTGGACCAGAATTAATTTGAATTTGTAAAATATACAAGATTCATAGAATATTTAAAAACTGGTGTCAATGTTTGAATAAATAACTGATATATTTCGTTTTATTATCCTTCTATTTGAATTTAAAAACTGCAGAATTCGCACTTATGTATGTTTTTTTAAAGTAATCTTTAGTGCGGTGAAGAATACAGTTACCTCCTTTTAAAATATTTTATAACCGTCGTTGAACAGCCGACCCAATTTCGGGTTTACGGCTACTTATGTTCAACTCCGTATCCTTGTTATATTGAATCCAATTCAGAAGACAAGGGAACTCTTGGATCAAGTATTGGGCGAAATTTGAGGTTAGAAATAACACCTCAATAATTGATCTCAAATTTTCTTGTTCCAAATA
>NC_092212.1:66736926-66761253 GCF_043381705.1 Parasteatoda tepidariorum | reverse complement strand
TTTTTTAAGGTTAAGTGCCACTGCCCGGTATACCCTACACTGATGTTTTTTTAAGGTTAAGTGCCACTGCCCGGTATACCGTACACTGATGTTTTTTTAAGGTTAGGTGACGCTGTCCGGTGTACATTTTCCCGGTATACCCTACACCAGGGATGGCGAACCAATGGCACGCGTGCCATTTATGGCACGTGGCACAATATTCTGGGCACGCCACCGATCACAAATTTCTCTATAAAGCATATTAACAATTAAATTGAAATTCACAAAAAAAAAACAAAAAAAAACAGTTATTAACAAAAAATTTACAATTAATTCCAAAAAACAATTAATAACCATAAAAAACAAGCCAACAATAAATAACTAGCAAAAAAAAAAAATAGCAGTCCTGCTTAAACTAACATTTTACAACCTAATATAAGTCATTTGTCATCTAATCTGCAACAACAGAAGTCACACTGATGTTACTTTAAGTTGAATTACGCGTATAACTGAGAGATTGCAAAATGTATTTTTTTTTTTCATAGTAAATAAAGAGTTTTGAGTTGTTAGTATTTAGTATTATTATTTTCCCAATTATCACGAAGTCAAAATTATTTGACGGCACGTCTATGACCCTCACGCCACAATTTTTTGAAAAAAAATGGCACGTTGGTGCATAAAGGTTCGCTACCCCTGCCCTACACTGATGTTTTTTTAAGGTCAAGTGCCATTGCCCGGTATATATTTGCCCGATACTCCAAATACTGATGTTTCTTCTAATCTATCGTCAGTAAGTATTAAAATATAGAATAAATATAAATATATCAAATAAATATAATAATACTAACGAATAAATTAATATAAAATTGGATATAACAAATATTTCGGACATTCACCAAAGCGACTATGAGATTGTTGACATTCACCGGTGAGAGTCAGAAATAAGGGTATTTAGCAAATATTTCGGACAAACACCAAGCGACTACGTGAATGTTGACATTCACCGGTGAATGTCGACATTCTCCAGATTTCGGTGTTTCACCGTAACATATGCATTCTCAGGAGGTCGATAATAGGGGTAAAAAAAGATAAAACTGGTAGCCAAGCTATTTTCTAGCAGTTTATGTGTGGGCGGGGTAGTAATAGTTTGCTTTATTTAACTCCTCACTACTTAGTTCAAATTAAAAATTGTATAGTTACACTCTTAACACACTAATATTGGTTCCTCCATTTTTCTCCCCAAAACTTTATTTTTGTCATGTATGTTTCTTACAATTAGTATAATTTCAGGATGAATGGGAAAAGGGCCGTAAGGCCTCAGACGCCCAGTTCCATTACAACGAAAGAACGAACTAGGATTGGTTCAGTCCGATAACCGCATTCTTTCTCAGCAATTGCGTATTATCAAAATATTACAATCGATAGTTTAATATTACCACCCTTACCATAGACAAACTATGCAATCTGCACCTGAGAAGCCCGGCTACCGGGGGGAGGCGAGGGAGTGCATAGGGAGTCTTCCCCACTTGCAGAAAAATTGTAACTATCTTTCTCTTTTTATTTTATTTTTTATTATTAATCTAATTTTTTAGGTATCCCAATGCGGTTTAACATGTTTATACTTATCCCAGTTTCTATTTTAATTGTAAAATGTTTCAAATTGAGACATAACTTAGTTAACCCCCGCACCACCCTTCCCATCCTCCTTTTAAGTATAACTTAGATGAAGGAGCAGATTTCCCCCTAGGATAGGCACTCCGATAAAACTGTATCAGTCAGTCAGTCAGACTAGGATTTGATACGTTGAATTTAAAGTTAAAGCAAAAAATAAGTCTGCCAAAATAGCTATGTTCAAACTTAAGTTACCGCTTTTAATTTTTTAGTATCCTGATTCTGATTCCGTGCGACCACATTCATGATACGCCCGTCGCGAAAAGAGATTTCCTTGAGACATATCCATAACACTTTAGAGAATAACATACCGACCAATTTTAAAAGTTATAACTGTGACCTTTCTTTTTGTTGCTGACTTAATGAAAATATATACTAAGTATTTATGAAACATTTACGACAAAAATTATGTACCAGTTTTATGTATGAAACTTATATTTTATATACTACAAAATTTTCATTAAAAATCTCATTCTTTTAGTTGTACTATTAATTAAAAAAAACATGCAGGCATTGGTAGCATGTGATAAATAGAATTCAGATTTGTGTTTTGATGTAAGGTTCCAGCTAATATATTTTTAAGAAGATAAAGAACGATATCTCAATTAAATTTCGTGATACGCAAGCTGATTATTATATTTTCCAATTACGCAATTTCTGAAATTTCCTAAATTATTTTTTCCAAATGAAAATTAATATAGCACATTAATATCTTAATGAACTAGAATTTGAATAATAATCCACCACAACATCAAAAGTACTTAAATATTTATATAAACGATAATATAAATGTTTTTAGGTATGAAATTTGCAAATGTAATTTTAATATTTTTAGGTACAATATTTTTATAGTTAACTAAACGGTAATATTAATATTTTAGGTATAATATTTTTAGGTTTCGACCAAATATTCGTAACAATTCTATTTGTTTTAAAGCTTATTGTGTTAGTTCACTACCACAAGGGAACATTCACTCTTTCTACGAATGGATTCTTCTGGTAGTAGTAAAACAATTATTAAAAAACAATCTTACTCAAAGTTATATTTTGATTAGATTGAAATTGCTAACGTAAACGGCGAAAACTACAATTTTGTTTGCTAACTAGCCATTGGCGCCTAACGAAAGTATTATGATATTTTTATATATTTGTTGTAATTATTTATATGTAGTGATGATTTGGCGTATGGGCCTATTGGCCTAGGCCGCTGTAAAACTTTTAAATATGTAGTGATGATCAATTTTCAATTATTATTCATAAAGTTTAACACTTTGAATTCCACGCTAATTTTACATGACTACAAACTAAAATTGTAAATATTAGGCAGGTTTTGCTACTTTTTTTTAAAAAAAAGTTAAGCATGACATTGTGTCCTAGTCCTAGTGTTTAGATTTTATTGGGCACCTGGGCCGCGAAGCGGCCCCTATCCCATTCATCTGGAATTTTTAAACAGTTTTGGTTGAGCTATGAGGTAAGCAGGCAATGGAGTTGCTTTTATGAATGTTTCAAGCTCTTTGCTTGAATAACTAAAAAGGAATCAAAAATAAATTGAGCAGCTTGCTCTAAACTGTGTTTGTTTGATTTTGGAGTTGTTCAGAATTGTATCAGCATGAGTAAACGTTATTTTCAGAAAGGTTGATGAAATTATTTGTTTTGATAGTTATGATATGAGGCGTCGGAGGTGAAATGTGCAGCTATTGGTCTGTAGTTTTTATCTTTGATATAATTTTCAAATTTAAAGATTTCATTAAAATTTGCTGTTTTACATTCTATGGCTTTATCGAAAAAATCTGCGTTTAGCTTGTATATATGCTGTGATAGAGTTGGTATTTTGAGGTCTGCATGTATATTGGTATTCCGGATGAACCATCTTGCACAGGTTATTTTTCTAAGGATCTTGTTTTGGCATTGGTTTAATTTCTTCAGTAGATGTTGAGGTATCGTTGTCCAGGCAGGTGAGGCATAGGTAAGTATTGGGCGGATCATTGCTGTATATAGTAGCTTCTTTAGTTTAAGTGACATATTCTGATTATATATTAATGGTTGTATGGCTATTATTGCTGCATTTTGGATTAATATTGTGCTTTTGATGTGATCATTCCAGGTGAGTTTGCTATTGATTATAAGGCCAAGATAATTTGCTTTTTTAACTATTGGTATTGGTATGTTGAACATTTTTGGTTGAAGTTGTGGAAGTATTTTAATTCTTCTTTTTTGTATAATTAATATTTGTGATTTTCCAGCATTTACTGCAGTTTTCCATTTTAAGCACCAGTCTTCTATTTCGTCTATATGGTCTTGTAGTTTTTGAAGAGCATGATTTGGGTTTCTGGATTTAATAATAATACCGGTATCGTCTGCGTAATAGGCTGTTATGCTGTTATAATCGGCTAGCATGACATTGTGTAAAAAGTGGTGAATTATATAAGCCTACGAATTGTTTAAAAATAGTGAAGGATAAAAATCTGCGAAATTGAATTTATTTAACTAAGAGTCACAATTAATAAACTACCACTTGAAAATATTTATTCGCTGTCCAGAGCAAATTGGCATCTCTGTGTATATAAATAAAACTGTTTTTGTGCGTTATATATTGCATTAATTTCTTCAAACCATTTTAGTAACGATATAATATAAAAAATTAAAAGCGTTAAAAATTTACTCGAATTATGTGTTTCTAATAATCTTGGCTTCGCCGGTCACCGGTGATCCCCGTGACCGTGGGTGCTACGAATAAACTCAGTGCCGGTCACCGGTGACCCCCATGGCATTCAACGTGTTAATGTAAAAACATAGGTTGGGATAGCCTGGTTGGCAAGGTCCTGGACTAAACGTGAGTTCGAATCCAGCAGGCCAAAGATTTACCGTGTAGTAAATGGTTATTGGTGCACGTTAACTCTATCGGGTCACAAAGTACTGAATTGGAAATTAATCGTACTCTAGCTTAGGTTTAATGAATGAGGTATGAATTAATAAATGTATGAATGGGTTAAACTGGAGTGACTTATGAGTGTGGCAGAAGTCGAATTTTTGTCCATAGATGGCGCCACTGGAAAATAAGAACAATCGCACCCCTTACCTTAAATGGTCTACAACAACAACAACAATGGAATAACATGAGTTTCATTTTCACTTTAAATTTAAGAATGAAATTTTCCTAGAAAACCGGAAGACTTAGCAGCTATCTACTTACGGTAGTTTGTTTCAGGCTTATATTATTTGGACCCAAATTATAACTGCGCCACTACCGAAAATTACTGAAATCGAATAAAAAATACTGATTAGTTTAAAAAAATTCAGTTTGACATAATTTTGAGGATTAAATATGTATTTTTCTTTCTAGTGGAAAAAGCTTTCGCCAAAACACAATTTTATTTGCCAAATTTACGATTTTATGGCGAAAGCTTAGCCTCAGGCCCAGCAGAAGACATGGAAGAACTTCTGGATCAAGCATTGGGGCAAACTAGACTTTGTGGAGGACTAACCCTCATTTCTGTTACAAGGTGAGAACTACGAATAACCTCCCACAGTTAGCCCGATGACAAGGGGATCTGATCCATAATCTATCTACCACAGAGGATATTTCACGTTTGCAAAGCTCGATTGCAATTTTTTTGAAAAAGCCATAAATTGTGTTCCTGCGTGAGTTAATGAAATTTTTACTTTTGAAAATGTGAAAGAAGATATAAAGCTGAAGCCAATAGCTGCTTATTTTTGTAGCGACGTATCCTTATCTTGAAAATAAAATGTTTAATTTTTCTTCTCACTTCAATTTGTATTCCAGTAACCAGAAAATACAATTTTAATTTAAAACTTCAGTATGGACGAAAAAAGGGCCGTAAACGGCCTCAAGCATTCAGATAAATTTTGATGATGATAATAATTTACTGTCTAAGGTCGTCCTTGCTTATGTATAGCCTGAGTAAAATTTTAAATCGAAATTTGCTGTGCCGGAGAGGGTTAACAGTCACCAACTACTACAACTTCTGCTCAATTTCAGAAAATATTCTGCTTTGGTTCACTATTACTGTTAAAATAATTCACTGCACCCTCAAATTGTTGAGACATCTGGATGAATGCGAAAAATGCTACAATTAGTTACCAAAAATATTATTTCTAGATTTCTATTTATTCGTTATTACCCAGAATTTTTCTTTGAATACAGCTAGTACTATTATTGAAATATGGAACATGATTCTACATTAATACACATTCATGATCCTTCAAGAATTTAACATGAATGAAGCAATATATGCAGTTGTTTATATATCGATGGACAGAAAATATATCAAACTATACAGAAACTATATTTCTGTGCACATCGATATAATTTGTGTGCATCAATGTATATGGAAACACTATTTATGTATATATTGAAATAATTTCTGTATATCAATACATAAATAAATTATCTTTCTGTTTGTATTGGTATAATTTCTGCACATCAATATATACAGAATCTATATTTCTGTTTACATCAATATAATTTCTGCATATCAATATATACAGAATCTACATTTCTGTTTATATCGATATAATTTCTGCATATCAATACATACAAAATCTATATTTCTGTTTATATCGATATACTTTCTGCATATCAATATGAATAGAAAATATTGATATTACTATGGTTTCCTTATTCACATTAATCTTGTTGAACCCAATTATTTACATTCACCACAGAATATTTTTAATAAAATTTTTATGAAGATATGAAATCATAAAAACGTTATTTTTCATTGCTTTAATTTAGAATTATTATTATACCAAATTGAATGTAAATGCATGGGCGGAATTGTTCAAAAAGTTTGGAATTCATAATTTAATAAATATTCAAAGATACCAATTTGCTCCGGACAGCAGATAAATTTTTTCTAGTGGTAGTCTTTTAATATATGTTTCTTGATTTAGTAAATTCGATGTATAGAGGTTTTACTCGACACTTTATAGATTACGATTAATAGATTAGTAACATCATACACATAAATGAGGCATGTCCTAAAATTATTTCAAATTAATAAAAAGTGGGGGCAAAAGTATGTTGTTATTAGTCTATTTAAAAAAGAGATAATGAGTTTATATCTATACAGCTTATAAATGATAATGTAGCAAACTTGATCTGGGAGCTAATAGACTAAATAAAAAAATTCTATAATTTTTAATCAAAAACTTACTACCAGTTTTTAGTTAGACTGCTTCCTCTTACTCACATTTGGTATTTAAAAAAAATCAAATTTCAACGCGTTAAATATTACACTGAATTATTTTTTTTTCCTGTTGCATGAACACTTTGAATGGATCATAGATATTTCCGTGTCCGCTAATTTCAAGTCTGCTATCTGGTTCTCTCAAAAAATGCCTTTGAGTGCCTAAAATAACACTTTCGACCATGTTCAAGTAAATTTGCATTGTAATTATGAAGCATATTGTTAATTATAAGTTATACATATTTTTGTTACTTTTTGTTAAGGATGTAGAAATGTATACTGTACATTTCCATCAACATTTCATGCTTTCAGTTTTCATTGGAAACTACAAATATAAGGTCTATCAGAAATTATGCATTTCCTTTTACATTAATGGAAAAGGTTCCTTTGTTGAAGAAAGTGGTGAACATGTACATTTATATTCAAGCTCATAACGAAAGTATCCGATTGAACAAAGCAGTACAGTGCACCAACAAAAAAAAAACGGTCCCCCTTGAATAACTTTTGATTCAATGCGGATCTTTACACTTTTAATCTCACTCGTTCGAGAGGGCAACTTCAAATATGCTAATTAATTAGTCCAGATATTAGGTAATTAATCAGTCGTATGTGTATGATATTATCGAATTAAAGCTTCCAAGCAACTTTCCAGTCCTAATAAAATATCTCACCTAGAAGAACGAGGTGGTGCTCTCTGTGGGATGAATGTCATCATTAAATAAAAATATTTCAGACAAGAATGTCTCATCTTTCTCGAAAATATGTATTTCATTAACCGTAAGATAGCTTAAAATTAAAAATTTCGGTAATATTTTTAAAGCCTCTCAACGCGAAAACAAAATTGCATTTCATATGGACAATTGAATAATCGTTACGCGTTGTTGAACAATACATAAACACTTTTTATTTTAGCAACAAATGTTTTAGGAGACAACACATCGGAAAACTATTGGCTCAGTTTGAAAATTATTGTTTGAAACTTTTAGAAATGATGTCATCTTTACCCATGCGAAGTTCGGATCGAGCAAAATGAGAGGTGGAAGTTAATAACTTTTATCTAGCCATAGTTTAATCGATTTTGACTTATTTTATAGGATTGTAATATTTATATAAATATGGGGTTTTAATTATAATGGTATGGAAGAAAAAGAAACCAGCTTTTAACTTTATGCTCACATTTAAACCAATAAAATTTTTGCATGGTTAAAAATGGCATCATTGCTAAAAAGCTTCAAGCTTGCTTTTTTCAAATTGTGCTCACAGTTTACCGTGTAAAATCCTCCAAAGCTTTTGTGACGAAAGAAAAATTTTTAATAAAAAATTAGTATTACAGAAGTATTTTGATCAACCCCTGCGAAAATCCATAGAATTATGAAATAACTGCTGTTATTCTGAGATTTTTTGTGATGTACCTTAATATAATTGATGTATGATGTGGCCAGTAATGTCTCATTACCAACAAGTCATTTCAAACCGTAATCATGGATAATAACTGATCAAGATTCGACAAACTATTTTAAACTACGGTAGAGATCCATGAACTAATATTGCAGATTTTTGGCTAATTTTGCTAACTTTTCAAAATTTTTGATTCCGCGATTCATTTAATTTCAGATCACACCGTAACCTATTGACACATAATTTTTGTTAATTATATTTTTCTTACTTTTTTACTATTTTGTATTCATTTAGGTCAAAATAAGTTAAAAATGTTATATTTAGCATTTTATTAATTTATTGTTATGAAGTACAGCATGACACAACGGTGTTTTTTTTTCTGCGTTAAAAGTAATATCTTCAAAACACGATTCACTTCCAAAAAATATAATTTTTCAAGCTTGCAGTGATCCACGAGAAACAATTATTCATAATTGAAATTTCTTCTATTTACAACATCGATTATTGATAATTTTTAAATATAAATGAATTTTTTTCTTCTTCAAACTACTTTTTTTGTATTTTCTATTTTAGTACAAATATAATTTAGGCAAAAAAACATATTTTCGTAACTATTAAACTGTTTTTTTATAATTTAATAATACCAAAATATGTTTTTAATTCCAATTAGAGGGCGAGTAAAAAATATAGAGAGGAATCACCGGTGTCTCTTCAGCGTCAAAGATTTAAGAGCGTATGTAATTTTAAAGTATTTATTTCTTTCGTATTAAATTTTACTACAAATTATAATATTATTCGTAGAAGTAAGCAAATCGCCATTTCATCTAAAATACGTTATTGATTTTTATATCTATGATTGTAATAAAGCACCTAAAATATTTAAAAATTTTAAATTGTAACTAAGAGAAGAAAATGATTACGTAGTTTATACATTATTTACAGCACACACACACACTTAAGCTTTAACACACTATTCATATATATGAACCGTGTGTTAAAGCTATTAAAAGAATTTTATTCCGATATTCGTATTTTACAAGTTATAAATGATACTAAATAATGAGTTTAAGAAAAAAAAATGATTTCGTTTCTTTTCAACCATTTTTTTTAAAATATAATGTTTTTTTTAAAATTGCTCTATCTGAAAATGTTACTGCATAAGCTATGTTTTTATAAATAAGGGTCAAAGTTCCATAAACATGATAATTGTTCTAAGTATAATAATGTTTCTTTAAAAATAATTTTTTAAACTTTTTCTCAACTGAGAAGCAAATAAAAGTTTAAGATAAATTTAAATTTGTAAGAAAATTTTCCATGATTATTTATTTAAAACCAAAGTGATACTAATTGATTAGGGCTTATTAATGCCACAAAAAATCTACTTATAAAAGCATAAATAAAAAAAGGAGAGATTAATTGTTTATATAGGACCTTTCTCAGAACAATTTAGTAGTACTTTTGTACATTGCTAATTCAGTATGTGAAACAGGTATTTTATAATTACTCAGGTATTTTTTATGGAATGTCTGATGTTTTGAGCAAAGTATAAAATAAGAGATATATTATATTGTCTACTTAGGCATGCGTAGTTTACCACAGTATATTATTCCTAAACATCCTTAAAATTCTTTATTCCTAGACACTTAGGTGAGATGCAAAAGTCATGATAAGATTATTGTTTAAAAGACGTTCATTCCTCAAAATTACAATAATTACTTTTAAAACAATACCGAAAGACATTGAAAAACTTTTTTGTTCGAAAAACGTTAAAAAAATAAATAAAATAAAAAATTAAATGAAATGAAATAACTAAAATAAAATTAAATAAATATACAAAGTTCATCGTTTCAGTTAGTACGGAAATCAAAATTAAATGGAAATCAAATTATTGCTCCGATAAAAATAATTATCTATAAACAAAAAAAATAAGAATGAAACTATCTCAAAAATAAAGTATTCATATATGATACATAGCTAGTTTGTCATTTGGCAATCTATAGAATATCTAAGAAATTTGTAAAATGTGGAATTACTTCATATTTTGCCGACTGATTTTTGGCAATCTATTTGTCATTTTATAGAATATCTATATAATGTGTAAAATATTTATTCACTTCATATTTTGCTATTTTTTTTGTATTTTATTTGTCATTCGGTATTCTTTAGAATATCCAGGTAGTGTCAAATGTTTGATCACTTTAAACTTCGGCAGGTTTTCAGCATTCTATTTTCCATTTGACCTTTTTATAGAATAAAAGTGTTGAGTAAAATATTTAATCACTTCATATTTCGCAAGGCTGTTTTTCGGTATTTTATTTGCCATTTGTCATTCTATAGAATATTTAAGTATTGTGTAAAATGTTTAATCACTTCTTACTTCTCCGGCTGATTTTCGGCATTCTATAAAATGCCTAAGTGTCCCATAAAATTCCAGAATTCCTATTTTGCGGCTAATATAAATTATATATATATAAAATTAACATTAAATATTATAATTGATTTATGATTATTGTATAAATAATATAGATATTCAAAACTATATTGTGCTTCAGAAAAATACATTATTATCGTTAAATTACTTTATTAATATTTTTATTATTAAAGCAAAAATATAAATCTTACCTTTGTATTTTTTTGTTACAGCAATATACGTACAAATTCAACTATGATACAAATTAGCAAAATATTTCTATATTAACTAGATAGTTGTAGTTAATAGAGAACCACTGAAATAATCACAATAGTTAGCATGATGCTGATATAGGCTACGCTGAAAAATTGAGAGTTATCTGAAAGGTTTTTCGATCGTCTCATGCATTCCGCGGCAAGAGAGAGAACAGATCCTTCCATCCGATTGGCGGAATGTCATCTCCCACGCTCGTGACGTTGTTTCAAAACGAAGTGGCTGTAGCCAGAACCATTTCTTGCCAGAAACTCTTTCATTATACTTTTACTATTTTTTTTTCTGTGATAAAAGTATGAAATGAAGGTGTACTTTAAAACTCACCTGTTTTGCCGAATGGCCATTAAGTTAGAAACATACATTATTAAGTTTCAAATAATTTTGTTTTTTCAGAAGGTGACGGGGAAGTTCGGTAAATTGCATTTGCGGAGAAAAGTTTTAGAATGGAACATTAAAACGCCGAAAGCTAAGTTGAGAGCTATTTTTAACTCCTTATTTCAATATTTTATAGAGTAGGAAGATATTTTGAAGGAGTGAATTCTTCTGTACGCGATAAATATGTGCTTTCGTGATTTGAACTTTGTTTCTAAAATTAGAAATGTGCATCGTTCTTTTGAAAATGGAATTTTGATCGAGTGCTTAAATATCTACTTTAAATTCCATTGAGTTTCGTAAAAGAAACTTTCTTAATGCTTTACATATTGAACTGAGATGCAAATGAAGTAAAAAAGGTATATCTTTAGACTTATAAATAAAATTATTGCAAATCATTGAAAGGTTGCAGTTAAAATAAATCTAAAAGAATTTTTGTTTTGTGAGAGACTTAACAATGTATCTCAGACAAAAAAAATTGGGAAACTTTAACCTTTTTAAGAAGATGAGGTACCGGAATCCCATTTATATATTATTTTCTAACTCTCTAATTACAAGAAAATCTAGATTGTGGAATTTTTAAGTTATTGAAAAAACAGCATATTAGTTACTGAAAAATCTGCTAGATTATTGGAATGATATTTTCACTAATGTATAAAATCCAAAAAAAAAAAGTAGTTTAAACTTTTTTCTTCCCACATCGTATTCCCCCCCCCCTCCTCATATCTTTCCAAAATTTTGATAATTCCCACATCGTTCCGAAATTTCCACATCGTTCCAAAATTCTCCCATTGTTCCAAAATTTTGAAACTGACTCTGTATTTAGCAGTAAGTGATTTATAGCAGGGTCCGAATCTTTACGACCGAAATCAAAGATCTAATTTTTAAAATATTGCTAATTAGGCTATCTTTATATATATATATCTTTATATACATCTATAGAGTTAATCTTTTCAAAAGTCTTTGTTATTTACTTTCATCCTGACTTGAATGAAAACCAAATTTGTGTGCATAATAATTTATAAAGAATAAAAGTTATGAAAAGTATAAGGCAAAATTGGAAACTTTTTTTTACCAGCTTGTGGCCAGTAGTAGCATTTTTGATAGTGGCCAGTTTTGAAAACATCTGGTCACGTTTTCGAAAATTGAAAATTGAAAATTCTTTCGAAAATTGAAATTGTATTTCCCACATCGTATTCCCTCCACATCGTTCCAAAATTTTGAAACTGACTCTGTATTTAGCAGTAAGTGATTTATAGCAGGGTCCGAATCTTTACGACCAAAATCAAAGATCTAATTTTGAAAATATTGCTAATTAGGCTATCTTTATATATATATCTTTATATACATCTGTAGAGTTAATCTTTTCAAAAGTCTTTGTTATTTACTTTCATCCTGACTTGAATGGAAAGCAAACTTGTGTGCATAATAATTTATAAAGAATAAAAGTTATGAAAAGTATAAGGCAAAATTAGAAACTTTTTTTTACCAGCTTGTGGCCAGTAGTAGCGTTTTTGATAGTGTCCAGGTTTGAAAACACTTGATCAGGCATTGTAAAAGTGAAAATTCTAAACTATATGTAAAATACTTTTTAAGCAGTTTTCAAACAACTAGTGGGCAGCGTTCACCAACCCCCGAAAATTGCTACGCAATCTTATATGGTTTGCTTCGCAAACCAAGATCGCTTCGCTCGCTACTAACTTAGGTGCATTGCAAATGCACAAAATTCTAAGAATTCAAAACAATTATTCAAATCCATATAAAAACTTTTTAAAAAAAAAATTACATATTTTTAGTAAATACTAAGTCATTAAAATAAATTTGAATTCAAATAAATGACATGTAATTCATTAAACCTATTAGAAATGTGCTATAGTATAATTCGTGATATAAATCAAAAATCGTCAAATAAATTCGCAATATATAAATTCGTGAAAAAAAGCGCTTTCGACAAGATACTAAAATAGAGATCTATCGACAAAGACTACTCACTTCTGCCTAGCTTAATAGTATGAGATTGCCTCAGCTGATGCTCTCTGGTTATTTCGGTTTCCGTTTTTAAAAGAGCTATATGTTGAGCCACCTCAGCTAGATTTGGCATGTGACATTTTTCGCGGCAATCATTGGTCGATTCGCCATTCGGGGAGTTGTAATGAGGCTTTTCTTTGTCGCCGTGTAGGAGAAATAGTAACGTAAACAAAACAAAGCAAATGTTGCCACCGGCGGAAAAGAAATACAGCCAAAATTTGGGAGCCACGTAAGAGAATTATATATATTAGATGTTAAATACTACATTGAGAAAGTTTTAGCGCATCTTAAACCTCAAAAATGGTAGCAACTATATTACATCAAATTGGTGCTCCAGTATACTAAGCACCAAGGATAGTTCCTGGTATAATGGAGTACCAGGAATATTTTACACTATTGGGTATAAAGTAGTCTCCACCAATTTTGATATTCAACAACACTAAAGTTTATAACTACAGTAAGATATTTTACACGCAACAGTTAGTAAAGTTATTTTTATGATACAAAATATAAAGTAAGAATCGTTAACTTATGATGCAAATATATAATATTTTCTAAAATAAAATAAGCGTGTTTATAAGATATAAACTTATATCAGAATAATCTGCATATTTGTATGTATTCGAATATATTCATTTAAACTAGGCTAACAAAGCCGAAGTAAATCGAAGTTAAATATTGTAAAAAAAAAAAAATAGTGCGTGGAGTCCCTCCGCGAGGAAGAAGTGAAACTTCGTACTGTGGAAATGAAAATAGGAAGGGGTAGAAATTGATTTTTAGTGAAATCATATTTTTTCTTTAAGACAAACTTTATTAACAATGCTTACAATTCACAATTGATCGCATCTTTTAATCATCATTTTCGAGTGGAGAAATATCCAAATCTATAGCATTTACATTGGGATTATGATAACTAAAGTAAGATACGAAATGTTTGAGTTCTATTTTTTCAATATTTCTTGCAAAAACTGCATCAATGGTAGTTCCCCCTTTGGTTGTTGGATCATTCCTACCATTTATCATTTCCAATCCAAATTTGTCTTTAAGGAAGGTTAATAATGTTTCAGCTTCAGGTAACGAGAAATTCACATTAAAATCTCCTGCAAGGATCACAGGCCGCTCACAATAATCAATTTCTTCACCAGTAACGTCTGCCAGAGCTTGTGAACCTGCAGTGGATAGTGGCAATAAAGATTTTGCAATAAATAATTTAATATCCCTCATGGCTGCATTTGGTGAAATATAAATGGCAATTAGAAAAGAGAAAACCTAACAATCAATTGATATTCACAAGAGACGTACCTTGACATAACCTTAAATCCGTCGCATTGTCCGTGGGATTGTTTTCACTCATTTTTTACAATTGTTATCCACTAAGTTTGAAAATAAAAAATACTACCCTATTAAATTATATGTGTATCAAATCAAACTAAAATATTTATAGAAGAACAATACTTTTATGACTTTTATTATTTTTATGCTAGTGAGAACCAAAACAATATGGAAATGAATGAGGGAAAACTGGATCTTCCCACGTGATTTCCCGGGCAATAAAAATGCAGCGTTAAACGTTTAACGCAACCTTGTAGGAAGTCGCATAAGAAGTATCACTTCAATAATTTAAGTCTTATTATAATTGACTGATTATGTATTATACAATTGACAATTATGACCTTATACAAATTCTTCGACTTATATATCTTTCTCACAAAACTAAAAATATCAATACCTTTTACAACAGTTTATTTTACAGTTTGTAGACTGTACCATAGCTTGTTATAATTATATACATGTATATAATTATAGTTTATTACAGAGTAGTTTGTCAAACTATTCCGAGAAGTAGATTGGTGTTATTAGGCAAGTAGTGAACCTCAACAAATATCTATATATATATATTTCTCTTACACGACGACAAAAAAAGCCTCATTACAACTCCCCGAATGGCAACGCTAGAAAATCGAGCAATGATTGCCGCTAAAAATGTCACATGCCAAATCTAGCTGAGATGGCTCAACATATAGCGCTTTTAAAAACGGGCGTTGGCGAGCATTAGCGAGCAGAGGGCGCTGCCCACTAGTTCTTAATTAATCTGTAACGAGGATTGAAATCAGCGACTCGGAAATTTCTAAAATTTGATCAAAAATCTCAAAACAACCAACAAAAAAAATGCTTCCCCGTATGAGCGATCAAAAGTATAGAAGAAATGACGTAAAATTAATTCTAATTCAAATTCGCATTACTTTTAAGAAATATTACATGATTGCTTTACGCTAATTAAATTCAAATAAGGTTTAATTAAATTCGCATTAGGTGCAATTAAAATTTACTTTTATTATTTAATTTTGGGCTTAAATTCTAAGATTACAGAACTCTAACTTTGTTTCATTTATATATTTCTGAAAACTTATTCACTGTAGTGAGTTAAATTTCGAATAGTAAAATAAAACCTTCCCTTGAGTTCTATTTAATACACGCATCTTCTCGAAAAGAGTAGTGAAATAAATTTTATCAAAATTGTCTAAAAGTTAGATAACAGCATTTTAAACTCAAAATTTATCTTATAGGTAATTAATACCTAAATTTCTTTATATTTCAGGTAATGTTTTGAAATATTTCAAATCATTTATTAAAACAGATTTCCTGACCTATATAATAGTTCTCATAGTAGCATAATGTTTAAATTAGCGACGAAATAACTTTTTGAAAACTCACTTAAACTTTTTATGGAGTCTATTTACAATTTCCTTTAATAAGTATTATTTTCAATATTATATTCAAATAACTAAGTGTTTCTTGGAAGAGACGAGTATTATGATGATTTCAAAAAATAATTCCATCTTGTTGTTTTAAATTTTCCCTATTAGTGCATTCAGTAGAGCATTTTGTTTCTTCAAAATATGTATTGATTAGCTCAACTTGATAAAATTGTTCATGTGTGGAAAAAAGAATAAGGAGAAATTTGTAAAAATCATAAACTACAATTAAAATGGAAAATAAGTCATTTCCAAAAAATAAGTCATTTCCATTTTTTTTCCTTCAAAATTAAGATCCTTGTCCCTTAAAGTTAAGTTGACATAGGATACATAATTAGGATGCAAAAAAATCCCCTAACTTGCATAGAATATTTTGTGCATTAAAATCTCAATTCAGTTTGAAAACTTGCCATATCCTGGAGATGGCTTGCTTTAGGAATAAATTTGGAAATATACCGCTAGATGACTGCCGTTGTTGTCTAACAATTAATTATTTAGTTTGGGCATATTATTTTAGTGATTCTTTCTATCACTTAGTGAGTGATTCAGAGGGTAGTTTTTAAGATGGTATATGCAGGAAAATAAAGAGGGATAAAAGTAACTATGAACTGTAAAAGGTGGTGACTGCAATTAAGAGCCATATACTTCATACTTATGTACATAATCATTCGAAAATTATACCATTATCTTACTTTAAATGAGCTGAGTAAAAAAAAAGCATTCACTTTTATATAAAAATATGAAGTCTTTAAATAATAAATTAAAAGGACTTTTGCTTCTGGTAAACAATAATTACTTGATGTAACACGAGATTAAAATTGTTCAAGAAAGGAATTGTTTGCGTCTGAAAGTAAATATTTTGGATGATGGTTCACATTTGAAATGTTTTAAAGACAAGAAAAGAAAAAGCATTACCAAAAGTTCATTTCATTTCTTTACAAATAATGCGAGAATTCGCTATAGTATGAGTTAACTGAAACTAATCTCTGGAACGAATGCTAATATTTTTAATAAATGTACCAACTGCTTTTTAAATGTAGACTTACGATACATTACACCCTTTCACATACCCTCCAACTTATGAGGATTTTGAAAATAATTCTTTCTAGTGGTAGCGAACCAAAGTAGAAATTTTTAAAGCAAATGGATCTCTCATAAAACTTTTTTCAGAACTTAAGAATCTAGCCATATGGCCTGCACTTTTATAAGTAATAGTGGACAAGTTACGCTAAAATAAATTTTTTTAAATATTAAGGCATTAATTTTGCTACCGTCTGAAAAGAAGATTTCTGAAACTACGGAAATTCCGTAGCAGTTGGAGGGTATGCCCTTTCATAATGTTAAATAGTAGATCACCGCCTTTTTCAATGAAATTGGTTTGTATTTTTTGTTAATTTTAATCTGATCTACCATTTTCTCTGAATGGAACTGGAAACTTGTTTCAAGTATTGAAGTAGTGGACCATTTATGATTATTACACTAAAATTATATTGACTACTACAACAATGAAATAATTCTTTGAAGTAATAAGTGATCGGTTTAATATTTTGTTTTTGGAGCTTCCTAGACCGACTGGTATCGACACCTACCGATTTCTCTACCAAGATCTACAGATATCGCCGATTTTTATCAGATCTCTCATTCTCTCAAGCTGAAACCGGAGACTTGTTTCAGGCATTGACCCTTTAATGGGCCCTTTATTTCTAGTAAAGGTAAATTAAAGTATTTTTGGAATTGATATTGTTATAAGAATAGTAATTGATATAAGTAAAAAAAAGTCATTTAGTTTATAAAAATGCCATTTTTTTGGTGGTAAGTATATTTAACACGACCTATTTGCAACTTATTGACTTTTATTTTTCTTTATTTATAAAATAAATTTTATAAATTACACAATCTCCAAAAGGAATTATGCATTTTATGAATTTTATACGTTTTCTTAAATTAACAAATGGTTGCCAGTTTTATTCAAACGCACTTCAAGAAAGCTGAAGTTATTAACAAATGCAAACCCAAATTAAAAGTGGAAAAAAAGTTCACCATAGTCTTTAAAAATTGGTGGTAAGAATACTTACCACAGCTTTAGAAAGGGTTGAAGTGTTAGAGCATGGTTATTTTAATGAAATTATACTGACTGCAACAACAATGAAGTAATTCTATGACATAAACAAATTGTTGGTTTTGTGTTTTGTTTCTGATCCTCCTAAACCGACTGGTATCGACACCTACCGACTGGTCTACCTAGATCCACAGGTATCAACAACTTTTGTCACATCTCTGGCTGGGACCGGAGACTTGTTTCAAGTATTAAAGTGGTAGAGCATTTATAATTATTTTATTAAAACTATATCGACTTCTACAGCAATGAAATAATTCTATGACATAATAAATGATTGCTTTAATATTTTGTTTCTGGAGTCGCCAAGACAAAATGTTATCGACACTTACTGACTGGTCTACCTAGATACACAGACATCGACAACTTTTCATATCTGCGATTTTCTCTGGATGGAACTGGAAACTTGTTTCAAGTATTGAAGTTGTGGAGCATTTGAGATTATTACATTAAAATTATATTGACTACAACAACAATGATATAATTCTCTGACATAATAAAAGATTTGTTTAGTATTTTATTTCTTCGAACCTCTTAGACCAACTGATATCGCCACTGTCAAATGCTCTGAGTCATAAAGTTAGCAAGCAGGTTCAAATATCACCGTAGTCATGTATGCATCTATGCATTTTCGCATTTTTTTGCTACTGTTCTTTTAATTGTCTACTGTAAAGTCAGCGCAATGCGAAGATAATTTCAAGAGGCAAAGCTTCCCTTGCAGAGAATAGTATTTGAGAGTTGTTTAAAGAACTTTATTAGAGAAATCTTGAAGAGAAAAGTAGCCTTGGCATCCTTCTAGAAAGTGATTGCACTTACAATTCGAACGAAACAGGAGTTGAATACTGCCCTTAAACAGGAAAAATCTTTGACCCTAAAAATTATAAAGATTTATATTACATAGTTCCTAGGAAAGAAAAACTTTGGCAAACATTTCAGCTGGTGGAAAAAAAGTACCTGCAATGGTAGCTTTTTTTTACTGAAGAATTCCTCCAAGTATTGCAGAATTAGTTGCTGCTGTATATTTCATTGGAAAAAGTGAATCAATGACCTCAGCAACATTTTACGAATATATTGCAAATGCGTCTACCCATGGATAATTGAAAATGCTATGGCATAATGGGCATAAAGTCATATCAATTTGAAACTGAGCAAGGTTTGTTCATTAAAACAAACGCTCTTTGAAAGCTTCATGAAGCGGACACACTCGATCCCAACTTCACGTTGCTGGTCTTAAAGTCTATCCACCCTGCCCTAAGTGCAATGTGAACCAGTCTGCTCCTGCCCACATCCTATCGTGTATTGGCTGACAGAAGAGCCACCTGGTCTCCAACCCTGCTGCAATAGTACATGGCTTAGGGATCTTTTTGGATGAGTTCATGGACTTGATTCAATGCTTCTGTTGGTCAAATGGGCATAAGCAACAACAACAACAATTCTCTGGATTAGGTTTCTACCAAATTCTACTAATGCACTCGAGCCTTGTGATATAGGCGCACATCGAGCTTTAAAAGCTTCATGGAAATCTTCCGTTAAATCTTGAAATTAAAAGAGTTGTAAAACAATATGTAGAGGGAATTTCACGCCCATTGCTAAATAAGAGTTGGAGGCATCAGTTGATGAAGTTAAAGACGTGCAACAGCATCCAATAAAGACCGTTATCTAACGCTAACTGTTCGGAGACACTGAAATATGAATGCCACTCCTCTTCAATAGCACCTTCCCTCGGCTACTGGCACCACAGTTTCGTCGCAAAGTGCCCAAAACCACCTTCACGCTGTAGATCTGCATGCTCTCCGACAAATGAGGTGTGTCACGCTAACAGCAAGGCACCGTCGCGCTCGCAGGGAGCGGGCGACAGAGCATGTAAACTGTTGGAGACATGAATGGCTTAATATTCTTTTCTCTGACGAGTCCCGTTTTTCTGTTAATCCTGATAATAGGTGTATTTTCATCTAGAGGGAACGTGGCACTAGAAACAAATCTGCGTTCGTGCACAAAAGTGTAAGAATTGGTGGTGGGGGAGTGATGGCATCTCCATTGATGAGCGCACAGTTCTCCATATCATTAGAAATGGAGCTCTGACCGATCGCCGATGTAGGGTTGAGATCCAGAGACCTTTAGCAGTCCATTACGCTGAAGCAATTGTAGATGACTTTATGATAATCGACGACAATTAAAGGCCACATTGTGCTAAACTTGATGAATGTTTTCCTTTCGGAGGAGGAATCATACGATGGAGTGGCTAGCGTGTTCTCCGGACATGAACCCAATCGAGCATGTTTGGGACATTCTAGGTAGACGAATAGCTGGACGCTTACCGCTCCAAGAATTGGAAAGAGATCTTCTGGGGGAGTGGGACAAAATACCCCACCCCGTCTTTAATAACATCATTGATTCGATGCCTCAAAGGTGTTCAACGGTCTTCCGGGGAAATCACCCCCACCCCTAAAAACGATTTTCTTTTAAGAAAGCGCCTTTTCTATTCGTTTTTCTCACATCCACAAATTGTGTTTTTTCCTTTTGTACCCAAATGCTCAATAAAGCGCATTTTTTTCTGCCAAGCAAATATCATTTTTATCTCATAAAATCTACTACGCCTGTCTATAATGTATCAATCATTTAAACATTTCTCTATGTGCAAGATCAACCCACAACCTCAATATCCTTTAATAGGCTTTAGCAGTGTATATATACAACCTTACAATAATGGAAGAGTTTCAGTTTTTGACATTTTTTAAAATTTCTCAAGAAGCACTTAAAGATTATTTTGTAACTTTAGAGGTGTTAGGATTAGTTCTTGTGATTTTTCATACTTAGCCGTAAGATTTAAAACCTTCAGAGATTTGGAAGACCTACAAATTACGAAAGCAAACAAGTATTTTTAAGCATCCTATGTCAGAAAATCAAGTAAAAAACTTGTATCTATTACTTTAGCTGTTACTTTTAATTACTGCATTTAGTTTTGTAAACCTACAATGAGCATTTTTATTAAAAATTATCTTTTTAGGCCTTACGTTTTTTGCTTCAACTTCATAAATATTCAATGGAATTAAACAAAATTTTTAGATAAATTTAAAAATTAATTACAAAATTGTTGATTTAAAATTTAAAAGAAAAATCGTTTAAAACTCCTCAAGATATGAGTATTTAAGCTAGTTCTTTCTTATTGCGCATGAGCAGAAAAAATTTTAAAGTATTTTTTCATAATTTTGTAGGGAATCGTATTTGACAACTAATGATTAAAGCTTTATTTGAATATCTTATTTATTTATTTGAATATGATTAAAGCTTTATTTGAAAATTTTAAAAGTTTTAACCAATTTTCTAAGTAGTTCATATTTTTTAAAAGAAAGCTCAGAACGATTATCCACAAATTTCCTCTTGTACTATTAAACAAGATTTATTAAAAATGAGACCGGCATGGTGGGGGATCACTCCCCTCCCTACATAAAGTATTTTTACTTTTGCTTGTTTTCTTTCTCTATATCATCAAAGTTTAGCTTCGACACTATTATTATTGTAAGGTATTATGATTTGTTATTAAAGTTTGTTTTATTATACAAAATAAAATTTGCGAAAAATCTCTGATTGTTTTGAGTTTTTTTTATTTATTTACTTGTTATTTTTATTTTAAACCAAAAAAAATACAAAAATTATTAAGAAAATTTTTTGAAACTTTTAAAAGTTTTAAGATATTTAAAATTTTTTTTATTAATTGTCAAATACGATTCACTACAAAATTATAAGAAAACTTTTAGATTTTTTTCAGTGCATGTGCAGTATAAAAGAATTACTTTAAATATTCATAACTTGCACATTTTTTAACGAATCTTTTTAAAATTTTAAATCGACTATTTTTTAGTTAATCTTAAATTGCTCCAAAAATTTTGTTTAATTTCAGTGAATATATTTATAATGAAAAAATATAAAGCGAAAAAATTAATTCTTTTTTTAAAAATGTTCATATCTCCCTAAATATTTACTTAAGGCTTACGAAACTTCATACAGCCATGAAAAATAACAATTGAAGTAATCCATACAAGTTACAAGCTTATTTCTTGGTTTTCTGGCATAGAGTGTTAAAAATACTTGTTTTCTTTCGCAATTTATTGTAGGCCTCTCAAACCTCTGAAAACCTTAAAATTTATTGCTAAGTAGGTAAAATAACATGATCTAAACATCTTTTAAGTTACAAAATATTCTTTCAAAATACAAATAATCAAAATAAATTTGGAAAACATGTACACTTAAAATTCATCACTGCCATTAAGGATAATTGACTTCAAAATTAAAATTCGTATGGGCGAAAAAGAACTTAATGAGGAAGAGAAATTTACAATGCTATTTTATGTAAATTGATAAAAACAATGCAATTTACGAAGGAAGTCAATACCATTACCCAAGTCAAAATTCTTGATGGTTCCATCAAAACATTTAGATGGTTTATGTGTGTATCAGTGCGATTCATGATGGTCCTACATCATTTGATGCTCACCATCATCCAACATTTTCCACTATGAGTTCATGGTTTTTGATGCGCCAACAAACCTCCATCATTCCATGATGGAAAATGTCACTTTAATACTATGATGGTTAACCATCAAGAGAAATTCGATTCTCATGGGTTAACAATTCATGATGGTCCATGATGGTTCCAGCTATATATTTCCATGATAGTTAAATGGGAATTCTTGTTGGTTCAGCTGGAATATATCATCAAAAAAATTTTTTTTTTAATGTTGACCCATCATAAATCAGTCCGAGTTCTTACATAGGAATGATGGTTGTTCACGATAATTCCAACATTTGATATCTCAGAAGCTATGATGGAAATTTCCTATAGTTCAACCTGAACAAGCCATCAAAACAAGTTGCCATTCTTATGATGGACCATCAAAAATCAGTCCGAATAATGATATTTCGATAAAACATTGGAAAATTTCAACAAAACATCAGCCAAAACTTTATAAAATTGCAATAAACCCAATATAAGCAAAATTAATAAACCCAATGAAATCATTTTGAATCGAAACAAAAATTAATGGTTTAAGCACAGAAAGAAAAGGAAACAAACAACTCACTTCTTCATTAAGCTTGAATATCCTCAGATTTAGGTGCTCAGAATTCTCTAATAGCAGTTAGATACTATCTAAATTTGTCATGAGTAGAATCTGTGTAACTCCATCTCCACATAAATTCGTCGAAATGCGAATCGAAAATGGCGTCTGTGGTACCGGACTGGCGGTGAATTTTTTTTTTCTAAAGTCCCTTTTTATGACTGCCCACAAACCTTCCATCTTATTGACTAGAAGCAAAGCAAAAGTAACCTTATCAAACGGTATCCAACGTAGAACTAACGGACCTCTGAAATTACATATACCGTTAAACATTTAAAAATAACGCTAAAATCTAAACCAATCAGAATCACGATTGGGTTTCAACATCGCCCAGCTTGGCGATCAACCGCGATCACAACTTGGCGAGAATCAAGAGGCACCCTCAAATATAGTCTACCCGTTTGTTCGTAGCGCCACGGGGGTCACCGGTGACCAGCGAAACTAAGATTTTTAGAAACACATAATTAGAGTAAATTTTCAATGTGTCAAAAGAAAAGTAAAGTTATACTTCTTATGCGACTTCCAACAAGGTTGCGTTAAACGTTTAACGCTACATTTTTATTGGCCGGGAAATCACGTGGTAGGATCCAGTTTTCCTCACTCATTTCCATATTGTTTTTGTTCTCACAAGCATAAAAATAATAAAAGTCATAAAAGTATTCGCGATCGCAACGCTCGAGTACGCCATCTAGCGGGAGCCTGTAAATATCGGACATTAATTTATAACGTTTTCATTTAGTTCCATCAAAATCAATGACACAATCAGACGCCATTTTTAGCAGCTAATAAGAAACAAAATTTCCCGAAAGAAAAGGCCGAAGAACTTGAAAAAAATCTCCAGAATATTAGTAAATCTTTCAGGAACAGAACACGCCAAACATTTGAAGAAAAATTCCTCAATAATTTTTAATTTCTATTATCAACAAACTTGCAACTGATGACTTCCGATTTCGGATACTGTTACAGATGTGTGTATTAAGGTAAAATGCATTTCTTC
>NC_092212.1:66703475-66735316 GCF_043381705.1 Parasteatoda tepidariorum | reverse complement strand
CCTGCTCGCTAACGCTCGCCAACCCCCGAAAATTGCTACGCAATCTTATATGGTTTGCTTCGCAAACCAAGATCGCTTCGCTCGCTACTAACTTAGGTACATTGCAAATGCACAAAATTCTAAGAATTCAAAACAATCATTCAAATCCATATAACAACTTTAAAAAAAAAATTAATACTATAGGAAAACGTTTTTCTATATAATATTAAATCATAGGAAAAGTTTTTCTATATAACATTAAATCATAGGAAAAGTTTTTCTATATAACATAAAATCATAATGGTCTGACACCGTTTTCCATTGTTGTCGGCGCATTTTTATTGGCCGGAAAATCACGTGGTAGGATCCAGTTTTCCTCCATTCATTTCCATATTGTTTAGGTTTTCATCAGCAGATCACACTTGGTGAGAATGCTCTCTCTGTTTATTTCAGTTTCCGTTCTTGAAAGTGCTATATGTTGAGCCACCTCCGCTAGATTTGGCATGTGACATTTTTAGCGGCAATCATTGGTCGATTTTCTAGCGTTGGGTTAGCGGGGAGTTTTCCAGCGGGGAGTTGTAATGAGGCTTTTTTTGTCGCCGTGTAAGAGAAATATATATAGATATATCTAATATTTTCATTTTTTTTCTTATAGTATATAATTACATTGTTTCTAAGTGCAGAGATGCCAATTGCTCCGGAGACGCCAAAATACAGGGGTTGAACAAAAATATGGAGAAACTTCTACATTAACTCTATGTAAAAACCTTTCCTTCAAAAGGAAATGTCTTGAAAGATTTTTCATGGCAAAACTATTGACACAATTTGAAAGATCATGCTTGAAGTCTTAAGAAATGGTGTCATTTTCGGGTTTGACCAAAATGAAGAGAGGAAGTTAATAGCTTATTTAAACTTTAGTACCTGAAAATTTTTAAATCATTCTATAGTATTGAGATATTAATACATAAATGCCTTGGAAAGTAATATGGTTTTAGAAAAGGAAAATAAAAGCTTTTAATTCTCCGCGCAATGCAAATTTTTGGTGGGTAAAAATGCCAACATATTTTCACTGGTACAATATTTCCTAGACTGCGGTTAATCCCTTCATTTTGAGGGAAAGAAATCCCAATCCTGGAAAAAGGATACTTTAACCCTTTTGAAGGCCGTGGTAAGTATACTTACCACCACGTTTTACCACCTTTAATTTAGGTTTCCATTTTTCTATAACTTCAGCTTTCTTGACGTGAGTTTGAATAAAATTGGTAACCATTTGTCACTTTCAAAAAACGTATAAAAGTTATAAAATACATAATTCTTTTTGAAGTTTGTAGCTTTTAAGGAATTTATTTTATAAATAAAGAAAAATAAAAGCCAGCAAGTTCCTAATAGGTCATGTTAAATATATTTACCACCAAAAAAATGGCATTTTTATTAACTAAATGAGTTTTTTTTATATCAATTACTGTTCTTAAAACAATTTCAATTCCAAAAATACTTTAATTTACCTTTACTAGAAATAAAGGGCCCGTTAAAGGGTTAACGCAGAGAAAGTGCGGTTTTGTTTCTAATTTCGTAACTTGAAATAATGTTGACACCAGTTCACTAGCATATTCGCAGACTTCAACGCTTTAAGCAATATTTTATACACATTTAAAAAACAATGATTTGAGAATTTGTGGTAATTTTGCCATCATCTTAACCCTTTCTAAGACCGTGGTAACTATACTTACCAACAAATTTTTTAAGTCTATGGTGAACTTTTTTTTTTACCTTTTTCAATATAGGTTTCCACTTGTTAATAACTTCAGCTTTCTTGAAATGCGTTTGAATAAAATTGGTAACCGTTTGTTAGTTTAAGAAAACGTATGCAAGTTATAAAATACATAATTCTTTTTGAAGTTTGTAGTATTTCTAAAATATATTTAATAAATAACGAAAAGTAAAAGTCAATAAGTTCCTAATAGGTCGTGGTAAATATATTTTAAAATTTAGATAAATTTTTTTATAAGCTAAATGAGTTTTTTTTCTTATATGGATTACTATCCGTATATCAATTCCAAAAATACTTTAATTTACCTTTAGTAGAAATAAATGGCCCATTAAAGGGGAAAGAGCTGGAACAAAGAAAATTATTTCTATACTTAAAGTGGTAGTAAAATGTCTGCTTTCTATATATTATACTATTGCATTTATAAGCTTAATTCATTATCTTTTAGACCACCACTATTTTTCAGAAAATTAAGCATATATATTAATATGTAATAGTGTCGTACTAATTTAATTTTGTCATTTTTGTTTCTTAGTCTAATTTCAGGATGAATGGAAAGAGGACCGTAAGGCCTCAGACGCTACAACGAACAAACAAACGTGGTAGTCTCAGGGATGCCAACTGCTCCGCTTTCTGGAATAGTTTTAATTAAGTGGTAGCAAATTATATAGTAAAATTCTTTAAAGAAGGATAGCTACGCCTACTTTTTAATAGAGTAACCAGTAGATGGATGCTTTAACGTTGCATTGTAGATGATACCTATAATTTTTGATATTTAGTGGTGTGAAAATTACTTAAAATGAAAAATAATAAACCAAAAGTAACTTAAATTTTGCTACCACTAGAAAATACTATTTTGCAAAGCGGAGCAAGTTGGCATCTCTGTAGTCAGCACAAGCTTTTTTAAAATAAAGCGTATATTTCTGCTTAAATTTGTAATTCTAATTCTATATTACTACCACCGGGGAGAATCATCCTGGAAAGGTTTAAATGTTGGCAGGTATGCAAATGAGCTCTTAATCCATCTATGTGGGTAGTGGTAGGGGAAACAGGTTTAAACGATTAAAAATGTAGTACATTTACACAAAAAACATAATCATCACTAGAATAAAATTTCACAATGAGCGTTGGAAGTTGGCAGTTCGGTACTTGAAGTCACCTCCTTGAACAATTAAGAAGGATTCCTTTAACATCAAGATCGGATCATTATACATAAATTCAATCAATGTCCTTTTTTTAACACCTCGCACGCTAACAGCCCTTAGTGCATATTAAACTGGCTAAATTTGCCTCCGATTCAGTGAAATTTATTCTTAAATTTTTAAAATATATCAATGTACTTTTCATAGAAAAAGTGGTAAACATTTATTTTAAAATGGTTATTTACTGATGTGTGAATGAAAAATAGAGAGAACAGTATAAGCAAAAATAAGAAAAAGATGCATTTTACCAAATTTTCATTCACCACCAAGTTTAATATATTTAAATCGATGCAATCTGCACTTTAACAAGTTGAATCCAAGATTATTAGAAACACATAGTTCGAGTAAATTTTAAGTTTTTTTACGTTTAGTTATCGTTGCTAAAATAGTTTGAAGAAATTAATGTAATATAGAACACACAAAAATGGTTTTATTTATATGCACAGAGATGCGAACTTGCTCCGGACAGCGAATAAATATTTTAAAGTGGTAGTTAATTAATTGTGATTCTTGGTTTAATGAATTCAATTTAGTAGATTTTTATCCACTATTTCTAACCAATTCGTAGGCTTATATGATTCACCACTTTTTTATGTCATGCTAAACCTTGTAAAAAGCTAGCAAAATCTGTCTAATATTTGCAAATTTAGTTTGTAGTTGCTTATCGTTGTGGCCAGACGGGCACGCCATGTAAAATTAGCGTGGGATTCAAAGTGTTAATGATTCGCTTTCTTTTTTGGAAATTTTCCTCTTGGCTATAGTTGGTCACAATTGAAAGAACAAAGCTTGGAGAAAAGAAAAGAAAGTTGGTCACAATTATAATTCAAGATTTTATTTCTATTAAAATGTGTTGCCCAAACTAAAAAAAAAAGTAAAAAATCATGGATTTCTTTACTTAAGAAAATGCCAAACAGAAGAGTGGTAATTAAGTATTAATTAAGTATTTAACATTCTATCTTAAGTGTAGTAAATGGTGCCAGATGCAAGTTAAATATGTCAGGTCACAAAGTCCTCCATGTTCTCATAACAAATTACACCTACTGAATTGGAGATAGATCGTACTCTGGTTCAGATCAAAATTATGATTTGCGCATGCGTGATCGGATGTAAGAATAGGTCCGCCCTAAAAAATACGGGAGTGGCAAATGGGTGTGACAGAAGTTGAATTATTTTGCCATAGATGGCGCCACTGTAAAAAAGAACAATCACACTCTCTCTGCCTTAATGGCCGACGCCAGCAAAAACAATCTGTCTCATAAATCGTCTGAATCTTCAAAAAGTTACGGGCATTCAATTGTAATGTTAAGGAAGTACGAGCTTGAAAATTTTCTACTGCTCAATATTAAATTACAACCCTTGAAATCTAGCAAGGAACTATATTTTTAACAATTTAGAAGCCTTGTATAAATTATTAGCAATTCTGTTTCAATAGGTTTAAACATCCGAGATCAGTAATTTTTGCAGAATACTTAACTGTTTTTATCAGTATTCTAAATTACAATGAGTATTTTTTTTATTTTAAATATACCAAATTAAAATTATTTTCTCAAAAAGAAATTCACTAAGTTTTATTCCAACAAAAATTTGGCATCTTTCTTTCAAAACAAAACTTGTATACCTTATATCTCGGAGCCAAGCGTCTTATCTTTTAAGGAGAGAACAATGAAAACTCGTTTTCCTCGCATCAGATAAGTTTACCTAGTAATTTTGTTTAAGTGTTTTTACGATAAGAGTTATCAAAGTGTTCTAAGAAGGGAACAGTAAGCGTAATATTTTTTTCCACATTAACCTCTTCAAGACGGGGGAGTCATATATCAGAGATGCCAACTGCTCCGGACACGCCAAAATAATTAGAAAAAAAAAACGGTAAATAACTACAAAGTAAATTTTGAAAATATTTGACTATTTTCGCTTGCTTCTTAAAATGGTATAGCATGTCATAAGTACTTACTTTACTTTATTTAAAAACAGCTGAGCACCTGGGCCGCGCAGCGGCCCCTATCCCATTCATCATGAAACTACAAAAATGAGTTAAAAACATTTTGAATATAAGCAGTCATTGTGGTAGCTTCATAAGTACTATAAAGTGGTGAATTATATAAGCCTACGAATTATTTAGAAATAGTGGTGGATAAAAATCTACTAAACTGAATTTATTAAACCAAGAATCACATTTGATAAACCCCCACTTTAAAATATATATTTGCTGTCCGGAGCAAATTGGCATCTCTGATATATGCATTCGCAGGGTGGTGACAATCACGGTAAAAAAAAGATAAAACTGGTAGCCAAACTACTTTAATAGCAGTTTATTTGTGGGTGGGGTAATAATAGTTTGCTTTATTTAAGGGGTCACAGTACCTTTGCAACAATTTTTTAAAATAATGGTATAATCATTCATTTTGAGGATGCTTTACATGCTCATTTAAGTTATAATCAATAATTTATCTTCAAAAAGTAATTAAACTGTTTAATTTTTTTAAAATTTTAAAAAAAGTTGAAAAAATTCTAAATTTTTAAATCCCTAAGGCTTTTTTATTTTAACATATTTTCAAAAAAAGTTTTTTTCATAGTGCTTGCAATATTTATCTTAATAATTTTGTGCATTCATGTGTTGATATATCAATTAGAATATTTTTTATAGATTATTTTGTAAAAAAATAGAAAAAAAGGGTAAAAATTCCTGTTAGGTGTATATAGCATGCCGTAAAAATTGTAATACCTCATAAAATGCTTATTCCATGCAAAGTTTAAATAAGTGTATTATACTCAAGATAAAAAAGTTTACTTCAAAGCTTTATCTTAAATAGAAAAAATTCCTTAGGGATTTAATTGAGATTAAGACACAAAATTATCATCNAATTATTTAGAAATGCTGGTGGATTAAAACCTAATAAATAGAATTTATTAAACCATGAATCATAGAATGAAAAACTACCACTCAAAAATTTTTATCCGCTGTGTAGAGCAAGTTGGCATTTCTGGTTAACACCGATCAACCTGGATCATAAATGGAAAAATAATTTCATCTAGAAAAGAGATTGTGTTAAGTATTCTTCATTCAGAAAGAACAAATAACACTGAAAAGTGCCTATTGACTTTGAGCGTGGATGTTCTTTAGTAAAAGTATATATTGTAAATTTAAAAAAAAATAGTTTGTTGTTACATACATTATTTTTAGGCTTATTTTTAGTAATAAGATTAATAATCTAGTCCCTAAAAATCATGATATATTATTTTCAATATTTAAAAAACAAATCTTTAAATTCTTCGTTAATAAAATTTTGTTTTAAATTTCCGTAAGGCTCAGTTTCTGTTGTTGCTTTTTAAAATTTCCAACAGGGTTCCCGTGGGCCTTGTAAATTTTAAAAAGCGTTAACTAAAATAAAACAAATGTCGATATTTTAATTTCTGTTAACCACCACTAAAAAGTGTTTTCCAATGAAGGTATATATGAAGGAAAATTTCACATTCTAAGCCATTTGACGAGGAAGAGGTACCTTAACCCCTTGGGGACGGGTGATTCATGAAAGCATTCGTACAAAATCAGAATCAGGAAGAAAATAAATAAAAAATGGTAGCTTAAATGCAGGCGTTTCTAATTTCACAGACTTACTTTGCCTTGAATTTAATTAGTGTTAGTTTAATCATATATACAATCAATGTTAATTCAAAGTATAACTAAATAATTTTATTTTGAACTAAGTAATGGTGAATTAAATAAATCAAACAGTTATAACCCCGCCCACAAATAAACTTCTAAAGAATTACTTTGATTACCAGTTTTATCTTTTTACCCTGGTTGATACTGTTTTATGCTGTCACGTATTTGTGACAGTCGGCGCGAAAGGGTTAAAGTATGAAATGTCTTTAAGCATTAACAAAAATTTACTACAATTTTTAACGTTTTAAGGACCGCTGGAACCATGCTAAAATTATACTGGAATGTTTTTTCTCAATAATCATTATTTCCCTTTTTTTAATTTCTGAATGACTCATTTCAAACGATTTTAATCTCAAAAATGGAGAAATCTTTGAGACAGAAATTTTAAAAGGAAATTGATAAAAGAAATTTAGATTTTAAAAGATATATATTTTTAAAATAATAATAATATGTGTATATTTTAAGCTTCTTTAACATTGTTTTAATATGCTATATAAAAAAAATCATCTGATAAAGTGCTGGAATCAACCAAACACTGTGGATATTTTTTTTTACAAAGAATAAAAATTTTTTACCAGTCCATCTTATCCAGTTATATCAAAAAATAAAAATTCATACACATTTCTTTTTAATGTTGAGCTTTTTTTTAAAAAATAAAACCTTATAGATAGTGTACGCATATTTGTTATACGGTTTTTATAAATGCCACATCAGCATAAATAGTTATTAGTTATAAAATAAGAATGTAATTTTTAAAAAAAGTTCAAATGACAACTCGTTCAGATTTCCAAATACTTATACTAGTTTTATTTAATTTTGTCAATATTTTGAAATGTTCTTAGAAAGAAAGGTAAAGTTCACAATAGGTACATTGCAAATAATTTTCAAAATACTTATACCTGTTTCAGTTAGTATTGTAAATATTTTGAAACATTAAAAAGAAAACTAAAGTTCTCCTCAGATGCATAGTTAATATTTTTCAAAATACTTATACTTGTTTTAGTTTATTTTGACAATATTTTGAAATCTTTTTAAAACGAAAGGTAAAATTCTCAATAGGTACATAGCCAATACTTTTCAAAATACCTATCTTTGTCGAATCGTTGATAGAACTAAATAAAATATAGATAATTTCATGAAAAAAATGAAGTAAAGATTGGAGTTATAATAAACTGCAAAACGCTTTTGGAATGAAATAACTTCAACATATTTTAAAAACAAAAATACTTCTCGCTCAAATTAATATTCTAACCTTATTTACTTATTTAAAACATTTTTTATAATTTAATAAAAATATAATTGATAAACAAAAATGTTTGTATTAAACACAATAAAAAGCTGAAATTTTATTAGAATTTCTACCTTTTCATGCAATAAAGCTTCTCAGCCGTGACAGTTGAAAATAATTATTTTTTATTTGTGTTATTTGTAAATAAAACTAGATAAATAAAATATTTCGAAAATAATCGATTTCCGTGAATATTTACAAATTTAATATGGAAAGAAAAATGTGTTATGCCTTGTTTTTTCACCAATCTCCCTTTTTATAATTCAAATAAATAAATAAATGAATTTTCTAAAAAAGGCGCTAATTTCTTTTGTAAGCACATAAATAATGTACTGACAGGCATTTTTTTTCTCCAAAATTCCATTTCAGAAATTAATTTTTTTGTCGAATGTTTACAAGCTGCTTCAGGCGATGAGAGAAAGTTTAATTCATTTATATAAATGTTTATTTATAATATAAAACTACCTAAAATTGAGTAAATGAATATTGTGATTTTTAGAATTATTAATATTAATGAAAAAGAAATCTTTATTTCTCTATTTATCTGATATACATGTTTCTGACTTTATTAAATAATTTCTAAAATATTCAAAAAATTTAAATGATCTTTTTAAATAAATGAAAAATTATATATGCCGGCAGATATTAGCCAGCAGTATGTTATTTAATCCTAGAATAAGATCCATTCCTTAGACTATTTTCCTCTCATGTTTAGGTAGAAGATAAATCTTATCTTCATCATTTCTGTTAGAAATATGCTCAAATTTACCTTAGTTTCAAAAGAATTTTTTATCCTTAACTAGTCTTTTTTTTCTAACAAGAACGTTAAACAAAGCACCGATATAGCTGATGTGAGCCACTTAATATTCAATTGTGAAAGGCTTTCACTTTTAAAAGTCAGTTTTTGAATGTTGGCATTTCCGATTTCGTTGGGAAAAAAAAAAATGATAATGCTTAAGAGAGTCGTTACGCAATTTAGCCCAATAACACTTGTCCACAAATATTGCAGTATTATAAAGTATTATTTTCTTTTGTTGCCTCCTAGTTTAATTTTGTAAATGCACTCTGTGACTGTTTTGAATCCAAATATCGATATTTATAGTATTTTTCACATTAAAATACATTAGGATAGACATAACTATCTTGTTTATTGAAAATGAATATTAGCAATGAAACTTTTGTTCTACCACTTCTTTACTTTTTTTTAAAAAGCAAAAAAATTACCTGAAAAAAAAATTCTAGGCAAAATTAGGTCATAAAGTTTTAGAATGTTTGTGCGCAAAAGGAACCACGACAATCACAATTAATTTGTATCTTCTGCGCTAAGGATTTTTACATGAGTACGTAAGGTCAGGATAGTCTTATTGGAAGGGCGTTGGACACATGTCCAAGAGGTCGTGAGTTCAATCTCCATCGACCGAAGACTCCCGGTGTAATAAATGGTGACTGGTGCATGTTAAGTATTTCGGGTCACAAAGTCCTCCACACACCCTATACAAATCATGTCTCTGTGGGTAGCGAATTGGAGCTTGATCGTTCTCTGGTTCAGGTCAAAATTTTGATTTGTGGATGAAGGAATGGATGTATGAATGGGTCCGCCCTATAAACAGCATGTGACTTGTGTGTGTGTGTGTTGCTGAAGTCGTATTCTTGGCAATAGATCTTGCCACTGAAAAAATAAATAAATGCATCCTCTGCCTTAAATACGCTTGGTTTTACCAAGCAGGCTTGCTGGATTGGCAATGGGGCATTAGATACAGCAGCAACAATTTAAATATGTAGACCAATTTTAATAGATAGATCATTCAAAGTTCTTTAAAATAAGATGCATCTGTTAGACTTTGACCATCCATATTCCCTAAAGGAATATATTTCAGTAATCGCAAACTAATGGTAAATAGTCGTATCTAAAATTTCAAGATATACGTGAAATATTTACGGCGTGCAGAATTTTGAAATTTAAGAATACTTCAGAATTTGTAGAAAATTTCATAATCTTCATATTCATCACTTCGAAACCATTATTACCTTCACCAAGGCCAGGACAATTTGTACCGCGGATAAAAAATAAACTTAAATCACTTCACTTCTAGCAAACTTAATTACATTTTTAATTTATAAACTGTCTACATTTATCACTGAAGAAGAGAATCTTGTAATCTTGTTGTACATTTGGAAATCCGCAAGTGACGTCATTGTAGTTTGAGGCAGTGACATCATCTATTTAGAAGCCAATCAGGTTCAACACACGCGTGACGTCGTTTACAAGCATCCAATTAAATCTGATTTAAATGGCATATTTAGGCATAGTCACTTCCCTACTTCTCGAATTGTAGCCACCCAATTAAAAAAGTCATAACAGATAAGAATTTTTGATATATTTACGGTTATATATTATTTTTGTTTTGTTTTATAGTAAAAACAATAAAGGTCAGTCATAGGGATCAATAGGGAGCATAAAATTTTTTTAATCATATATAGTGCTTTCAAAGATGTAATGGAACGTAAAAATTATTGAGCATCGTTGTTATATGTCCTCCCATTAAATCACTGTTAAGTGCGCAAGAATTTGTTACATCATAAAATATAGGGCTTCTGAGAATTTACCTGGTCGATGTTGGTCAAATAAATAATATATAATTTGTATGAGAAAAAAAACTGGTATAAGAAAAAAACTACGGACAACTTGGCATTATTACTGAACCTATTATACCTGAAACGATTTTTAATTTCAAGGACTTTTACTGTAGAAAATATAAAAATTATTTTTTACAGTTTTTAAAGAATATATATTTATCTACTGTTAACTTCTTTAAATTTAATGCATAATTTATATAATTTTTAAAAAAAATATATAAATATTGTTCAGAAATCTGCATTTATTTGGAAATTAACTTTTTCACTAATCAAAATTTTTCTCCTTAGATTTGAAATTTTGATGTGTTCATTCTTGTATCTGAAATAAACATCATTAAATAGAGGAAAGAGTGTAGATACGGGGTGAAAGTAGACAAATAGAATATTTCCAGTAATTATCACTCGAAATATGTCAATAAATTTTAGCAGATTGAAAAAAAACTGTGCTTTATTTTCAAATGAAGTGACCTGACGAAACATATGATTAATTATTCACAAACTGAACAAAGCATATTACGGGTAAAATAGCGTGTACATAACTTTTGCATTAATTTCAATTTTTGACTTTTTTTTATTTAATGTTTTGAATTGTTTGTTTTGTATTTATTGTTCTGACTTTTTTATTTAATTCCTTTTATTTAATTTTTTGGCGTTATTATATTATAAAATGAATACACTTCGTATATATTTTAATAGTCATAATTGATTCACCGGCCTTAGTATCAACCTATTATTAATCCGTTTATTAATTTATTGCTATTTAGTTTATTAACTTACAGTGGCAATTAAGAAAAATAGTGTAAGTAATAAAAATAAAGATAGTACTTTGTTTAAGCACAAATATCTATTATTTTTTATAAAGTTTTTTTTTAATCTTCTCAAAATGTTGATTATATTACTCTCTAGCAAGGATTGCGATAAAGAAAAGTGCTTTTTTTTATTAAAATTTTTGGACATTTAATATTCTTTAAAGAATTGAACATTTTCCCCCCAAAGAAAATTTTCCGGCTGTCTTAGTAATTTTTATAAGCCAAATTAGAATCGCCAGTTTTCAGTTTTTTTGATAAAAATACGCAAGGAATATCATGAGTTTTTTGATGATTAATGAGATCGAAGGAATTCAAAATAAAACCTTACAAAAAACAAACTCCCCGGTCATTTGCCTTTTAAAATTATGATATTTTTAGCTAAGCAGTTTAAATAACCATGAAAGATTAAATAATTCAGAAAATATCCTTCCTAATAATTCATTATTTAGAAATTAAATGTTTCGTCGTAAACGACCTTGAACCTGAGGAGACACGACCTTCAAAGGATGCAGGGTATTGCAACAGATTACTGGACTTGGCGGTCAAACTTATCACCTTTCTTTAAGACAAATGATAAGAAATGATGCCAAGAATCCATTATCTTCTTGACTCAAGATCCACTTGCTCTAAATTGAGGACTATCTCAAAATTTGAAATCAGGAATTTTTCCTCATTAATCAAAATTAGACTTAACTTGTTTTCGACAAATCAACACCCACAGTTCCAGGTAGTAGAGGTTAAAATAATTTTGTAAATTACAAGATATTTTGCCTTCTTTAATCTCAGTTTAATATTCAAAATTTTGTGTATCAACGTAATGTTATTTATTAATTAGTTACGAAACGTTGTTACAGTTTCTCAAAATTTTAATTGATTGCCTTTAGAAAATATTAATAACAAAATACATTAAGAAAATATTTTTACTTTACATTTTCCAAAAAATTGGGTAGGAGTTCCAAAAATATATATATAATTATCTAAGTAATAATATATATAAGCTAAAATATTGAGAAAATATGGAAAAAAATAAAATAATGACAGGAGAAGAAAATTAATAAAAAATATTTCAAAAGTACTTTTAAAAAATATAATTTTTAATTATATAAAAAAAAAAAAAAACTTGAAAAACCAGAAAACAAAACAAAGAAAAAATATAATCTCTTCATCAGCCCACACGATTATATCAGCATATGTATATATATATANAAATTACTGAATCATTCTTATTAAATAAATGAAAAAATTACAGTATTATATTTTACGATAAAAATGAATTTTCTCGGATACCAAGTTTGATCTGGAATTTATGACAGAGTAGGTATTTTCTACTTTTTTGCATTTTTATTACATATATTTATAAAAGCACTCATAATAAATATTTTACTATATATATATATATATATATATATATGAGTTAAGTTAAAAGTTAAAATTCATAGATCGTTATACAGAACCATCTAAAAGTGTTTTACAGATGGTAGTATAATTAATAGTACTAATTAATTATTTTTACATAAATTAGCACCATTAATTTATTGCCATGTTTCAAAGCCTGTTAACTGTTTTAGAGGAGCCATGCAAAATTAGAATAATGTTATTCGATTATTCAAAATTCGTTATTGATAATAATAAAAATAATTGTTATAAAAGTAGGCGAGGATAAAATGATTTTAATAAATGCATTTTACCATAAGGATATGGGCGGGGATAGCCTGGTCGGTATGGCGCCGAGTCCGAGAGTTCGTGGGTTCGAACCCCGCCGGTCGAAAACTCTCCATGTAGTAAATGGTGACTGATGCGCGTTAAATCTGTCGAGTCGCAAAGTCCTCCATGTTCCCATAGCAGATCAATACCTCTGGGGGTACTAGATTGGGATCGATCGTTCTCTGATTCAGGTCGAAATTATGATCTGTGGATGAATGAATGGGTGTATGAATGTGTCCGCCCTATAAACGGGCTTGACGTATGGTGTGGCAGAAGTCGAATTCCTTCCATAGATGGTGCCACTGGAAAACAAGAACAATCTCACCCCTCTGCCTAAATACCAAGCAAGCAAACCATAAGGATATAAAAAATTATCTTGATGGAAAAAAATTTGTACCAATACCTCATTTATACAAATACATGAGTGCATTAAGTGACATTTTCAGGAATAAATTAGGGAAAATAATAAAAAATGCTCGCTTCAATATGATAATGCTTAAGGTGATTCAGATGTTCTTCATACTTTAATTCATGAAATAAGTGCAGCATCTATTTCTTAAATACTGAAACTTGTAATGAAAATGTGGTGCTGAATGAGTTTATAAACATTGTGAATCAAACGTTTCAAATCTTTGAACAACTAAACAAGCTGAATTGAAAGTAAAATTAAAAAAACAAATGAAGATTAAAACATATCTATTTTGAACACTTCAATCTGTTTTTAAACTTAAACTTTTTAAAGGGAAAAGTTCTTAAAACTCAGCTAGGTGTAACTTAAATAGCACCTTCTATTTCAAATTCTGCTTCAGATACTAATAATACAATACAATAGAAAGAGACACGTCATATTAACTCTAATAAACTAGTCTACGACTAGTACAGACTTCGCCTATTGTAATAACAAACGAAATTTAAATTAACTCCAAGACATGCTATTTTCAGCCTAAATAGTTATTTCGAATTTAATGTCTGAATACATTTTGCTAATATATTACACACACAGTGTAATTTAGGTAATGTTTTAAAAAATATTTAATAATGCAGTATTTACAAAAGCAAAGGAACTGAATAAGTCACAAATTTAATTTAAAAATAAGTCATTATCGATGCATTTTTTTCATTTCATTTTGAATAAAAGTGTTAATATTTAAACGTTAAAGTTTTTGTTGCTATTATAATACACAGCATGGTATTCAGCTACAATAGGGGTGGCTAAAATATATAGTGGACTATATATAGTAGGATATATTATATCCACTTATATATAGTGGACAGAGTAAATCCATCCTAATAAACCTATTTTTACCTAAATAATTAAATGGGAATGATAAGTTACATTGTACAATCGTATATAAAGCAAAATACATTTTGTTAGCATAAAACAATACATAACGTTATTTTTTTAGTGTTTAAGAAACATTAAATAATGTTATACTACAGTGTTATGCATACACCAGGGTAAGTGAAAATTTTTTTGGTTGTTGATCAGTTGTTCATTATATTTAAGTGTACCAAGTAGCACTTGTTGTATTTTCTTTTAAAAATCACAGAACAGCTTTAAAAAAATACAGCTTTAAGCCCCAGCTTTGATTTTAACACCAACAAATTTTGCTTTCTAACTATCTTTTTTGTTAAGTTATTAACATGCATTAAATGGAAATTGAATAAAGTCATTTAAAAGTATTTTTGTATAATATTATGTTCTAAATAAGATTCGAAATGAGACATTCTTAATTACAAGTGGTTAAATAGTATAAAATATTGGTAAAATAGTATTAGAAGTTTTTATTTTTTATGGATTTTGTTACTATTTTATAACCGTCGTGGTACAGCAAACCACAATTTTTGGGTTAACGACTATCAATATGTTCAACTCCGTAGATTTCTAATTTTGAACCCAATACAGAAGACAAGGGAACTCCTGGATTGAGTATAGGGAGAAATTTGCCTTTGTGGAGGACTTTTTGATGGAGCTAACCAGCACTTGCGTTACATGGAGAGGAAGACCACGTGAACCTCCCACGTTTAGCCTGACGGCACGGGGACTCTAACCCCTGATAGATCTACCGCTGAGTATATTTTACGTCAGCACTGTGGTTTGTGCAAGCCGGATGCGGAATTCGTATCGATTGGGATGCGAACCCGGTTAGCCTCGTTGGAAGGCGAACGCTCTATCCCCTGAGCCATCGCGATTCCTTTTTTATGGATTGAAAAATTGTGCGTATAGTAAAATTCAATATATTAATATAATTTTATTTTATTTTTCTCTATAAATAAATGTGTTTTTTAAGACACTTCCTTAATATACATTATATGTTACAAGATATCCTATTTCAAAATTCTAAACAAATCTACAATACAACATTCAAGAACAATTATTCGGACATACCCTTGCCCCACGATTAAGTTTTCTGACTAATGAATACAATATTTGGAATCAGCAACTTGCTTTTTAATTCTTCACTAAGATTGCGCCTTTTGACACCTACATAGAATTTGCTTAAAATTTTACCAATTCCATTTCCGAAAACTTTAATAAGGGTGTAGGAATATCTAAGCACTAAAGAAATGAGAATTTAAGATAATTCATCGTAGAAAATATCTTATTTTTTTGATAATCCACTAACTTTTATTTATGAGGTTGCTTAAAATGTTTGAGCAGTAATTATTATAGCTTTGAAAAATTTCTAGCTTCCAACTCTTCAGAATTCGCGAAACTTTGCGTGTTGTATTTAAAATGGCAGAAAAAGTTAAGCGTTAACATTTTATTTTTGATCTAATCGAGTTTATTTAAAAAGCTTTTGACTTCCCCTACATGCAAATAGTTTAAGTAAAAATACATAAATTGTTTTTATATTTAAAGACATAAGCTCCGACGTTGGACATTTATGAGAAATATTTTATGTAGTGGTCTATGGAAGGCATTTTATCTAATGTTTTTAAAATATTTTGAGAATTTGCTTATTTTCTGTTACATGGTATTTTTTACTGATCTTAGACAAATTTATATCATTGATTTCAAATCTGTAATCAGTTTCTACAAGCTACATTTCTTATGCAGTTTTAAAATACGTTCCTAACCAAGATTTTTTAAAAATATATTCGAGTAAATGCTATGTGTAGGGGTGGCACGGCCGATGAAAAATGCAAAAAAGTAATAGAGACTATAAATTCATTTATATTTATTTTCCTTAATTGATTATTAAACCAAAACTACCATCATGACTTGCATAACAAATCATTCATATTTAAAGAGAAAACATTTTTTGCATTCTCTTTCAAAGGCAAACTGAAGGAGATATGCTAAAAAAAAGTTGCAAAATTCAATTTTTTTAAATAGATTTTTGCTATTTATTAATTACCACTTTTTATATTTTTAGTCCCTCGTGGCATCCATGTATATGTCCCCACTTCTTTGCTACTTATGACGATTTGAGAAGAAGGCAATAATACTTTTAGTTTATGATACGGTACTTTTAAGTCATCAGCTGTTTGCCATTTTCAAAGGAGCAGACAAGTGTATATATCTGCTCTTTTGTCAACTGCATTTAACCCTTTTTATAAAATTGCTTTTTATAAAAAAAAGTACCTATATCACTTTATTTGCTTGTACATTCAAACAAAAAATAAACTAATCAAAAAAATAATGAAAAAAAATCTGTATCTATCCAATTTGAAATACCCACACTCGCACAATTAAGTTTGAACAAGTAATTATGTAAATGCAATAAAAATTTATTCTCCACTGTAATTTAAGTTAAATATTTATAAATCAATTATGTTTTAAAGCATACTCTCAAGTTTAAAACCTTTGAAGAAATGTTTTTTTCCAGTAGAGTGATTTAAAGAGAAAAAGTTTCAAAGTTTTTGTCTAGTGTTAAAATTATTTATAAGTAGAATATCGTTTTCATTCTATATTATTAATCTTTTGCACTTGAGAAGTAACTCTCAGTAACAACTGTCAACTACAAGATATTTACCACTGTGAATGTTAAATTTTTTTTACCTTACTTTCAGCAACCACTTTAATTAGCGTTTTCATTTACCCTGGGTATTATATGGTACGCGTAAAAACTTTCAGGTTTGCCTATTAAATATTAAATGGTTAAGTTCCTTTTTTTAATCGTTTAAAAAATCTGATAACAAAAAGTTAAAATATTCAATATATATAATTACCTAGAAAAATAGTTCTTGAAACCAAAATGTTAAGAAATAATAAGAGCTGCCATCTAGTGAGCATTTGGTAAAGTATTTAAGATCCAACTGATATGTTTTGAGGTTAAAAATGGTTAGAAAAAATTAATTTTGCTGTTAATAAATGGAATGAATATTACAACTTCACTTAATTAGAGCATTTATTATAAAGTCAATCGCAGTAATATTTAGATTACGGATTACTGTTACAAAGTCGTTCAGATTAAAAAAGTAAGTTATTCGATCAATCAATGGTAAATAGATTAAAAAATCATCACCAAATTAATAAATAATAATTAAAAATAAGGGAAATAAAGAAATGGAACTTTATTAATAAAACTCATATTATTGCTTTTCTTTCAATTCAATTGAAAATCCATGCTTAAAACAAATGTTTAAAAAAAGGCATACTGCGCATGGTATGTATAACAAAAAAAGGACTAAATACTGATGAATACTGAAATAAGAACAATAATTTTAATTAAACTAATATTTAGAATATTAATTTAATTATATAATTAGCATTTTACGAATAATTATATGTGTTTCTATAGTTGCATTTTACATGGGAACCTTACATAAGTTATGTGCATGTTTTATATATGAAGAAAGAGAAGTAATATCTTATTTTCTACAGATAATAAGGTTAAAAAGAAGATACAGGAAGGTGCATAAATGCAACATTTCGTTTTTAAGAGAAAACTGCCGTCATAAAATAAGTTATATAAAATTTGTGCTTTAAAAATGGATATTTTATATTGCTAGTTAGTCTTAAAATAATCTTAAAAGAAATTTATCTTAAAAGAAATCGCAGCCGAATGATTTCCGATATAAATAAAAATGTTTAAATCAATAAGTCACTTTGGTAGCGACAAACGTCTAAATTTTTCAAAATATGTACTAAGAATGAAATAATAAAGTTTCTAAAATATTTAAATTTAATAATAAAAGGATAGCAAATATGCAAAATAAATTCTTATTATGAGGGATAATGTTTGAACAAGTGATAAAATACTTCGCAAAAAAAGAAAGAAAAAAAGATTAATTTATAAGATATTAGAGTTTTGTCTATATATAATATCTATGATCATGGATAGTTCTATATTTCACATTAACGATCAAATATATTTGTTGCTTGAAAATGGATAACTTAGCAAAATCTAAATGAAAAATTTATAAATACTTTATATTTTAATGTTTTTCCGCAGACAATTGTTGAAAATGTTGAGAAGACATTTGAGTTAATAAAGTTGAAATGCTAAAATGTTACATAATAGTTCTATATTTCACATTAGCGATCAAATATATTTGTTGCTTGAAAATGGATAACTTAGCAAAATCCAAATAAAAAATTTATAAATACTTTACATTTTAATGTTTTTCCGCAGACAATTGTTGAAAATGCTAAGAAGACATTTGAGTTAATAAAGTTGAAATGCTAAAATGTTACATAATGGTTNTTCATAATAGTTCTATATTTCACATTAATGATCAAATATATTTGTTGCTTGAAAATATAAATAACTTAGCAAAATCTAAATGAAAAATTTATAAATACTTTATATTTTAATGTTTTTCCGCAGACAATTATTGAAAATGCTAATAAGACATTTGAGTTAATGAAGTTGAAATGCTAAAATGTTTCATAATAGTTCTATATTTCACATTAATGATCAAATATATTTGTTGCTTGAAAATATAAATAACTTAGCAAAATCAAAATGAAAAATTTATAAATACTTTATATTTTAATGTTTTTCCGCAGACAATTGTTGAAAATGCTAATAAGACATTTGAGTTAATGAAGTTGAAATGCTAAAATGTTACATAATAGTTTCATATTTCACATTAACGATCAAATATATTTGTTGCTTGAAAATGGATAACTTAGAAAAATCGAAATGAAAAGTTTATAAATACTTTATATTTTAATGTTTTTCCGCAGACAATTGTTGAAAATGCTAAGAAGACATTTGAGTTAATAAAGTTGAAATGCTAAAATGTTACATAGTATATGAAAATTAAAATATCTACGATAGCTTTTCATTCTTCATTTTAACATGTTAAAACATGTATAGAAAAATATTTAGTTTAAAATAAAGAACCCTTAATATTGCGAAAAAATATACATTTGTAAAAAATAGATAAAAAGTATTGAAGTATTAGTAACTGAGAAACATAAAATAATTTGATAGCTGAAGTATAAGCAACTATGTAGTATAATAATTTGATATCTAACAAAAAGAATATGGAGATTTTTCTAATTATGGAAAAATTAAAGAAAGTTAAAAGCAAATCTAAGACTCTTTGAAATCGAAAGAAACATTCTATTTTTAAAATAGAATTTTCTGTAGAAGCCGTTTCTCCTATATGATACTTTGTCTGCAAAGAAACAAACTTACAGCGAGACTCAGGATTTCCTCCCAAGCTTTTCTGCTAGCTGCTACTTCTGCCGTAATTTCAATTAAAAGGGTGATACAAGTTTGAATGAAATATATTTTGTTTTACAATGTACCTTTTTGTATTTATTTGCAAAAATCAAACAGAAAAAAAACAATGAGATCCGCTGTACATAAGAAGGAAAAAAATAATTATGAAATTTCTTGAAATTAGTAATGATATTTTAAATTTAATAAAATAAAATAAATTTTTTTGCTGCCTGTTTGTAAAAGTTATATGTTTCCTTTTAAGTAAGGAAACACATTCTTTCTTAGTGTTTTCAATCAGATGGATTAAGATTTCAAAATATTTCAAAGTTAAAAATATTCAAATATTTATCTCAACATTTTATTTCTTGAAAAAGAAATGCTTGGAATTTTGTAGCCTGAGTGCCAATGATATTCCAAATTTAATTTAGTGAAAAAAAATATTAGAGAATTTGTTTAAAAATTTCAGAGGTTTTATAATTGAATAGATTTTTAAGAGCGATATATGCTGATGAAAAATCATCTAACGGATGCTTAATAAATATTGCGCATCATTTCAACGCTGCGCAATATCGTCCATCGAAATTGGATATATAGTTTGAATTGGAAAATAGGGAATTATACATGATGAATAAATATTATATATGATGAATGTAGCACAAAAAAATCTTTTTTTTATGAAATGTTTTTTCTGAAATCTGAAGAGTATGGTGAAATTCCTGACTTATGAATTTCATCTAGAGGAACATGGCGCAGTATTTTTCTGAGTAAATATATCTTTCATTTTTAGTATTTTATTTGCAAAATAAATAGTTTTGACTCGAATATATTTGTATCACAACTTCTACTTTTTCTCAAATAATAAATATAATTTTTTTTAAAAGCTTGAACATGAGCTACTTAAACTTTTTTGAAATTAATTTTAAGAAGGTTTTTTAATTTATTACTTATTCTCTTTTATTAACATTTGTGAAAGATTTTCCGAAAAAGTATTTATTTAATTAAAAATGCAGTCATTATAAATTTAATGATAAACTGATTAATAAACAACCTTTTAAAATAAGTTTGATAGATTTTTTTGATATTAGTTATTACAATTTTTTAACTAAGAAAAGCATGTTCTGACCAAACAAATTTTATAATTTTGTAGATACAAAATTTTTTAATACTGTTAATTAAATTATCTTTCTTTAGGTTTTAGAATTTTTTAATTTCTCGAAATATGTGAAATTTTGAGTAAAATATAAATTTTTAAAAAACAGGTTGATATTGAATTTTAGAAAAAAAAATTCAATAATAAAGAACAAATTTCTCGCTAATATTTGCAATATAATTGAATAGTAAAAATAAATTGTAAAATAAAAGTATATTTTAGAAGTTCGTTGTGCATGAAAGCAATAGTATTTTTTCTGCTTAAAAAACAACTGATCAAAATTTCGAAAAGTAATGTCTAATACTAGATTAATATCTCCTAAAAATTATTGAAAAATATTTTTAAACGAGATAACTACAATACTCATTTATTCCTCGAATAAGAATTACCGTGCGTTTTACTGTATTTTATTTTAAGTCAGATATATGATTTTATCTCCGTGTGTTTATTTCGCGTAATATTTTACTTAATTTTAAAAAACTTCTCTGATTAATTCTTCTCAAAAAACTTTGCATGCGCTAATCAAATGCTGCCATCTATTACTACAATTGAGAACTAAAAGTATCTTGTACAATGAAACTGTATAGAAAGTTGTGCCATCTTCCGGAGAATTCTTGAACTACGATTTAAAAATTTATCAGCTGTAAGGATGCGTAATGACACACGGAGGAATTTACCATCCCAAGTTATCTTCATCTTCATCTTTAAATATGCCTTATAAAGAACATATCTGTGAGTTCTTCATTTATCTTAATCATTATAAAGTTACAATTTCAATATTTTTAGGATTTTTATCATTATTCTACAATATGGCGCTTAAGCCTTCTTTATCGTCTGCTAATGATTTTTCTGCAAATTGACTTACAATTGAAAACTATTGCATAAATTTAGTTGTTAAAATTGACAATAATTATAGTTTTTTTATTTCATCTGTAGGATTTAAATTTTATCTATCTTTTTTAACCGCAAATCGAAGAATTTTGGTATATCGATCGGGAAACTTAGGCGTTGCTTGAAAGAATTATAGAAAGGAAAAAAAAAACAATGTTACAGATGTTCTGAAGAAATTATTTCAAACAATGTGTTGTGATAACTAAAATAAATTTAGAATAGTAAATATTATTGGTTATTTATGATATTATTTTTTAAAAGAATTTCTTTTCGGTTCAATTTAAAATTACAATGTTTGTCCTTAATATTTACTGAGGAAATAGCAAACTAGTACTCTTAAGAATTGTGTTACCAAAATAACGTTAATTTTTAATTATAACAGAAAATAATTAAATGTGTTTAAATATATTTACCATGTGACTAAAAAAAATTCTTTATAATGAAATAAGTACTCATGTATATTGTCATGAAAATAACAATCTAACATTCACCAACCAACGCATTATAAATATGCTATTATTCTAGCACAAGAGTTAAAATAATATCATATTACTAAATAAATTTACTATGTTTTTAATTTTTAAATTAAATTTCATAAAACATCAGTAGGTAATTAAATTGTATTATACATACAATTGGATTGCTTTTTTATTCATAAAATTTGAAGCTTCTCTTTTTTAAATTTCTATTATAAGAGAATAAAACACGTAGGTAACATTTACTTAGGAATATATTTTTAATTCCATCTTAATAGTATACTTAAATATAATAAGTATATACTAGCTTGTATACTAGCAATGACACTAGTACTTTATATTATAATATTTACAATGTAAATAATGATTTTAACCTTTTCCAATTGATTTTTCATTTGCGAAATATTATACAGTAGAATAAAAAGCAGTTATTGAAAAAAGTTGTGGGGTTTTTGTTCTTGAGCATTTCTAATATATGATAGATATTTCTAATATTATTTTTAATGTATACAGATCAAAATGCAACTATTTATGTTGTTAAGATATTTTGCTTTGTACAAAACCCTTTTCTCTGAAATAAATGGTACTTATTTATTTCCACGTCGCAAATAGCTATTTTATATATTTAACCTTTCTAATAAAATAAAAAATAAGTATTTTATTTATTTATAATATTATTATTTTATTATTGGCGACTATGTTGTCTGCGCCGGCGAAATGGATGAGTACCAGATAAATTTACGAATTAAAATAATGGAGTTAGCAGCTTTTTCTTTGTGAAACAAAAGTGCGTAAAGAAGTGCAAGATTTTCATGCATACAGTAATGTAAGTCAAATAGAAAGGGAAGTTAATAAGTTTTGAATTCTACAAGATATAAAAATTATTATTTACTTTGCTTTATAGTAGTTTTCTGACATATTATTTCTTTTTTCAAAATCAATTTATCAAAGTAGATTTTGATTTATATAATAAGTTGTTGTAATTTCTTTTACAGTTTCCACTATTACGTCAGTAAAAGGACGTATTATAAAATTCAGATCAATGTAATAAAGTACATTATTTTTAATTTCATCAAACTTTATATAGAAATCTTTTGGCATTATTTAAACTTTCGGTTGATCACCATAAATCATATAAATAATATTTTAACAAAAAGTTTCTTTTAAATTTTTTCTCATTTTTTTCTTAAAGAAAAGTTAAATCAAGTCAGTATTTGGTTCTATGGCGCAACTACAACTACGATTATTAAACAATTCATTAGTATATGAGACATAGCTAATTCGAAACAATCTAGCGGAACCTTTGGATAGATGAAGGTTTGCATTGTCGATAGCCCCTTTTCCTACATATTCACGTCTACTACGGTGGGTGGGCCACATTGAACAGTTAACTTGCTATTTGAGACTGCGTCATCGTCTTCCTCGCGCTTAACTTTTCAATTTCATTTACGCACACTACGGGATCATGCATATACTCGACTTTTAATAGCAACTCAGGTGGGACCGCAGACATAATCGTGAACTTAATGCAGTTCTCACGACAAACGCTCAGAACTTGGTGAACTTAATACAGCTCTCACCACAGGAACTCGAAATCCGGTGACCTTAATACAACTCTCTCGGTCTTTCGCAAATACGGCAACTAGTGATATCTGTTCATCGAATTATATCTGACGTAACTACCACTACGATTACTAAACATCAATTTACTAGTATATAACACATGTTAATTCAATCCAATCTTGGGTTACTTTTTAATAAAAAAAAAAGGTTGAATTTGACTGTAATACTTTCCCTACAGTTTTCTCCCACCATTAACTGAAACACTAGCTTTTTAGCATCACTGTATCGGTAATGTTTAGGAGTGACATTTACATAGCATGGCTGGCACAAGCAAATAAGAAAGGATCTGAAGCAAAGTAGCAATTTCTTCCTTTTTCCCTAAATATTCTCAGTTCAGCCATTTTCCAAAATTTATTTCTATTTCCTTTTATTAGTGAATGTTTTTATTTTAATGTGCGACTTGATTTGACAGAAAAATTGTGTTGCTTATAAAAATGGTGAGTAGTTGTTTATAACATACATTCATGTACAGCATAAAAAAGGAATGTTGATAAACTTTTGTGATTTAATCCTTTTCTTCATTCGCTATTGTATTGCTGTAAAGTAAGGAAAAAAATGATGTAAAGATGCACGTTTGTGCATAATTTTCAATAGCTTCGAAGTAAAATTCACGAATTGAAAAAGTATAAATACATTCAAGCATTTTCTTAATCTTTAAAAACATGCTTTAAAATGTGTTCAGAAACTGACAGACTCAGTGTCTGTAGAATCTAAGCCGTTATTATAAATCTATTACATAATGATTTAATTTCCGGGAGAATTTAACGAGAAATTTACAGAATGGCCAAATTATTATTTTTATTATAGGTATCATTTGTCGAAATTTATAGAAAATAAATATTCATATCTTTAAATATCCTTTTTTTAAAAAATCCCACTTGTTTCCCAACTTTTATATTTTTTACATAAGTATTTATACTCAAGTTTTTGTTATCGGTCAAACTTAACTGCCTCCTCATAAAGAATACCATAGGATAAGTACTAAATCCAGTTTTTTCCAAAATAAAAAAGAAATGAAATATATATAACTAAGATTAACAAAATCTTTTCTATTACTTTCATAAGAAAAGTATACATATATATATATCCATAAAATAAGTAAGATTTGTTGAAAATAACATGCTGGTTCCACTTGATGAAAAATTATGCTTTCCTTAGCTTTTTATTCATAATAATGTAGTTACAAAATTGTTATTATTGGCAGTTTCATTATCAATTGCTTTCTGATTGACTACATTACTTCATAATGATAACATAGTGTTTAGGAATAATTTCTAGCAAAAACAATTATTCTAGTTAAATGTATGTTTTTAACATTTTTAAATGCAGGTACCTTAATTTGACAACTTGGTGTACATAAGTTGCATTAACTCATTTTACAGTTATAACAAAGTAATTAATCCCTATAAAGACACAGGGATGGATTGTGAGACCTTTTCACTTATGCGGTATCATAATAGGGTTAAAAATGATGGTACCCATCACTTTAGTGCCTACAATTCCCGGTCGTCACGGACTCGTGACTGGTGGTCAATATTTAATTGAAATAAATGAATAATAGATAAATTACTCGCCATTCCGAAATACATATCTGTTTCTTGAAGCCGTAAAAAAAGTGCCAAACTATTAATAATGTCAGTGATGCTTAACGATTTAAAGACTGTAGTTTGTGTAATAGTAATTAATATACTAACATTGGTAACTAATAAAAGTACTGTGGTAATAGCTTTTTTAAGGCTTTTCGAAATGGATACCCAATTCATAACATGCTGGTTCCATAAAATGGTACTTTAAATGGTGCATAAAATGGGTGGTTCCATGAATGGTTAGCAAGGCTCAAGGAATTTCAACTACTTTTTTTTCATTTTGTGTTTAATTTAATTTTTTATTTTATTAAATTTTTAATAATTTATAAGAATCAATAAAATATAAAAATATTAAAAAAAGTAGAGGTCTACATTTTTGGCCATTTTTTGCTTGCACCATGTTAATCGAAAAATACCTCTTTGTAGATTGATAATAACCTTTCTTACCTTTTCAAATTTTCAAAATTGAAGTTATTTTAAATTAATGCGAGATTGCAGAAGTGCCAGTTTCACATGTAGAGCAAAATAAGTTTTATACTTCTTTTTCTAAATAGAGAAAATATTTAAGTTTTGGAATGATTTAAAAAAAAACATAATTTTATTGGTGAGGGAAAATGGCACCCGCCAAATAATGAGAAGATAAAAAGGGAAGCTTACATAACACGCTATATTTCCTTTAGTTGAAACATTAAACAACTTGATCTGAAGTTCAAATATATCTAATTTATAGTCTATCTATTTTTATCTATTTTATATATATCTATTTTTGGTTACCAAATCTCGTCGAAGTAGAGTTCGCAAAACAAAACATATGACGCTAGTGCTGTCATGCAATAATGCTATTACGTAAAAGGTGATTTAAATATTGCTCGTCTTGTCATATCTTCAATTACTTGGTAAGGTCTCAGAACTTGAAAATTTTAGTTACTTTGAAGCATAATTATATGTTCATTTAATTTAAAAATGGTCACTTTATTTAACATTGAATGAAATTTCTCACTGAATAAATAGCGTCGTTATTAATTTAATGCAATTATCCGAAGGCAATTTAAATAGTGTCGTTTTCTCTTGGCAACTTCTCAAAGTTCGCAAATTTTAACAGTATTACTTTGTAGTATGACTATCTGCTCGTTTGAATTTAAAAATAATTATTTTAATTAAAATAATTTGATAAAATACCTCACCAATAAAACAGCATCGTTATTAGTTTAATGATATTATGCGAAGGTAATTTAAATAGGGAAGTTTTCTCCAATTAATTGACAACTTCTCAAAGTTTGTAGATTTTTTCAGTAATACTTTGTAGTATGACTATCTGCTCGTTTAATTTACAAATAAGTATTTTAATTAAAATAATTTGATGAAATCACCCGCTAATAAAACATCATGCTTATTAATTAAATGCTTTTTTATGTGAAGACAATTTAAATATGGAAGTTTTCTCTAATTGCCTTGACAGCTTCACAAAGTTTGTCAATTGTTTCAGTATTACTTTGTAGTATGACTATCTGCTCATTTAATTTACAAATAAGCATTTTAATTAAAATAATTTGATGAAATCGCCCACTAATAAAACATCATGCTTATTAATTAAATGCTTTTTTATGTGAAGACAATTTAAATATGGAAGTTTTCTCTAATTGCCTTGACAGCTTCACAAAGTTTGTCAATTGTTTCAGTATTACTTTGTAGTATGACTATCTACTCGTTTAATTTACAAATAAGCATTTTAATTAAAATAATTTGATGAAATCGCCCACTAATAAAACATCATGCTTATTAATTAAACGCTTTTTTATGTGAAGACAATTTAAATATGGACGTTTTCTCCAATTACCTTGACAGCTTCACAAAGTTTGTCAATTGTTTCAGTATTACCTTGTAGTATGACTATCTGCTCGTTTGAATTAAAAGAAAAGCATTTTAGTTAAAATATTTGATTGAAATCAGTCTCTGAATAGAAAGCGTTGTTTTTCATTTTATGCTATTATGTATGAAATTCGGTGACTCGGTGGAGTCTGATTTTCTTGCAATTAATGTAAGGAATTGGAGATCAAAGATAAATCAGAAGTCATTATGGAGAAATCTTCAAAGGAAGGCATTGGTCCACATTGGGCTGTCTGGCCAACTAAGATGAGAGCAATTTAAATAGTGATGACTTTTTTAAGTTCTCCAATTGCTTGGTAACGTCATAAACCTTGTAAATTGTAACAGTATTCTTCTGCAGTACAACTGTATGCTCGTTTATTTATCTTTTAAAACAACTTAATGTATTTCAGAATATGATATCGTTCATCTGTCTGGTCAGTCACGTTTTTCGTTTTCACGAATGTACTTTTAATATTGGCATTGTTAATTTAGAATTGTTAATTATTGGCACTGTTATTTTTAAACTACAAATGATAAATACATCTTAATAAATAAATATTTATTTGATACATCATTTTTCCTTTAAGGTAAATACAATTTTTTTACGCAAATAGATACTAAATTATCTTTCACAAAGTGAGGGCCATCATCTACTTTGATCTAAGGCGAGTCTTGTTTTGTGTAAAATTGATGAATTAAGAAATACATACACAAACAAATATAATAAAATAAATAACAGAATTTACATTTATCTGTTTAACCGAAATAATTCAAAGTAAAAAACGCTCTGAGTTCATATTGACTATGGCGAAGTACAGATCCCAATTCACCCAGGGACGAAGATTAATAATTTTTGGTTAATTTTTTTTAAAAATTACTAATATAACTATTGAAGATTTCCCTTTTAAAGTAAATTTTAAGGGAAAATTTTTTAAATATTTATTCCATAGTATTATGACATACATAATTATTATGACATGATGTTTTTAGTCTAGTTGTTAAGAAATAAAAATAACCCTTATTCGGTAAAAAAATGTCAGGCGTTATTTCTTGCTTTTTAATAATTTTCACAATGCCACCGTTTGTTTATACTAAGATTTACCCTTCTGGCAAGATAGGCATTGAATAGTAGGTCAAAATATGTTGACCTAAAACAGTATGTTTCGCAGAGTTTTTTTCTGAAAATCTTACTATGCATAAAAATCTTATGATGGTGTTGCAGAGTTCCATTGTTGTCATTACATTTTTAATGGCTGGAAAATCACATGGTAGGATCCAGTTTTCCCTCATTCATTTTTAATTGTTTTGGTTGTCATCAGCATAAAATTAGTAAAAATCCTGACGATATTGTTTTTCTATAAATATATTTGTATCCCGGGCTCGATCCCCGGCCCAGACACCGGATTTTCGGGATGAAGAAAATCCTCAGCTGCCATGGCGTATGATTATGCGGCATGTAAAATATCCCTGGAGTGCCTTATTGGCTCTTGGCATTTCCCTCAAAATTAAATTCCTAGTGCTCTTTAACATCCAAACAGAGTCTCGGTGCTGCCATCTAGTGTGGCAGAAACTAGACGTCCAAATTAACATGACCAACGGTATCTCACCCATTGTGGTGGTCCTGAAAGAGTGGATACCACCCCTGAAGAACGCACTAGGTCTGCTCATTGGCAAGACCGATTGTACAGCTCATTGGAAATAAAAAATAAAAAAAATAAAAATAAATAATATTTGTATCCCTAATTTAAAGGTATTTTTCTGTACTGCTATTACTGCGCTTTTTATTTAAAAAGTTTAAAACTAAGAGAATTATTTTTATCATTATATTATTATTATAGCGTAATTCTGCGCTGTATATTAGGATAAAGTAGTTATTTAAAATTGTATCTAATCTTTATTGGTAAAATCCCAGAACAGCCAACCCCTTGGCGACTTTTTGAAATTTCGTCAAGTTGGCGATTATTATTTGGATCAATGTTGCTTCTTTATTAGTAAAAAAACAATTTAAATTATTGCAAATTTATTTAAATATCTTTAATAAAATGAAATAAAAAATAATCAAAATAGACGCTCTATAATGTTGCAACATATCTCCCCAAAATATATTCCAGAAACCTAGTTTGGCAAAATTTCAAAAAGTCGCTTGGCGAGATATAAAAAAATCGCCAACGGTTGGGCTATTCTAGAATCCACCCTATCAACAGTTTTACAGTTATCATTTTTTGTGAAAATAATAATAATAGGAAGAAATTGCAGTTAAAGATGTTAAATGGTTTAGAACTTAACGATTAGCTCATGCAAAATAAGATGCAAACAAAATTAGTATTTTATATATCCGCCCATTTGGTAAGCGAAAATATTAAATTACGGTTGTGAATTCGCCAAATTTGTTAGAACAATTTAATATTATATAATGGTGTTACAATATAAATGTTGTTTTAAATAATGACTACTTAGAAAAATTACTTCTGTTCGCCAATGTTCATAATGGTAATAGATAATAATATTTGGAAGTGAGAAGTGAAGGCACCAGCGTAAGCAAACAGAATTCTTTTTAGTACACACATGTTAAGTGAATAATTTCAGTATTTGTGAAAAAATTGTTTTCTGCCAGGAAACAACAATTCATCATCATCATAGTTGGCCAGACAGCCCAATGTGAGCCAATGCCTTCCTCTGAAGATTTCTCCATGACCACTTCTGATTCACCTCTGATCTCCCATTCTTTTCATTAACTGCGAAAAAATCAGACTCCTCTCAGTCAGCCCATCTCAACCGCGGCCTTCCCAGCTTTCTTGTTCCATTGAGTCTAAAACAACAATTATTGCGAAGTAATAATCGGAGTTAGTGAGCGACAGCGAACAAGGGGCTTGGAACCCTAGAAAATAAATAAATAAATAAAAATAAAAAACGCATCGCTTAAGAAAGGCTTAAATGTTAAAGAAATACATCGGTAACTTATGAAGAAAATGAATTGTGGAGCTACAATCTAAATAACGGCTTGTTTTTGATGTCTTGATCATTTTTGACGAAAATAGCTATATACCATTCTAGCTATGTTGTTAATATAAACCAACTTATCTTTCAAGAATGTGCTAATTATTATAACTAACTTATTTAACAAGAATAAAGGGCAGCTTATAGAATTTTCCTTTAAAACAACTGAAGTCAATGATTTTCTATTATAGTTAAACGATTTTCAATAACTGAATTTAAAATATTCGAAACAAGTCCCTCGGGGTGCTTAGTTGTTATTTTTGTTGACCTATATCTTCTGTTCTATAACTGTTTTCGTATGTATATGTTAGGTTGTTTGATATTTAGAGTTAAATTTTTATATTTGTTATTTGTTTTAAAGTTCCAGGTATAGTTTCCTTTTCATTGACGTGAAATTTTGAAAACAATCTTTTGAGGAATGTTTTTTTAAAGGAAATTTTAAAAACTGCTGCATGATACAGGCCCAGAGGACAAAATATAAGCTTTTTTGAAAATAATAGAAAAAACTTCTTCGTGTCTATCATAAAGACAACGCAAAAGAATTCTATTCTATGCGATTACTTCAGCTTTTAAAAGAAATATTCAGCTTATAAAAGAATATTTTTTCTTTGCGGATCACAATGCCTTAAGGATAGTATTTACTGGAATATACTAAAGCATTCAAACTAAACTGGCGGGAAAAACAAAAATAAATAACGAAATGCTAAAATTACCTGAGGCAATATTGCAACTTCGTAAACCTGTATATTTGCTAACGAAACAGATTTAAAATATGAAATCTCGAGAGACAGTTTTCAATTCAATGCTACTGTTATTAGAATAATCACCAGAAAATACTTTAAAAAATGGTAAATAAATTGGTAAATAAATATGTTGTTAAGGTGGTATTTAACATAGCTTGAAGGATTTAGTAACTACGGGGAACAATTTTTGTTTTCTTTTGCCTGAGACTTTTAACACATTTTAGATACTTTTCATCGCTAATTTAAAAAATCGCAATCAGTTTCCCTCGACATGTTGAAGGTCTTGAACACACCCCGAACCAAGATTCCTTAAAATTTGTTCAAATTTCTATTAAGTGTCCCCATTTCTCTGGCACATATGACGTGGTATAAAGAAGGGGATGATACATTTCATTTTATGATGCAATAAGTTAAGTTCGTAGGTTTTTTATCTCTAGTGATATTTTTGAAGGAGAAGATAAGTGTACAATGGAGAGGGGGATAATGTAGACGAAAGGTGTAGCTTTTTAGTGTAGATTTTTGTTATTTATCACTCAAAAAAAAAAACTTATAGAAAATTAGAAAAACTGTATTACCTTACTGTATTACAAAGTTTAAAGACAAAACGCTAAATAGATATGAAATTATAAATAAATTAGGTTTTTGTCATGGAAAAGTAATTTCTTAAGTTTTCATTTAATTTCACCTTTAGGCTACTTTTAATCATTGTCTTATGAATAAATATGCATATTGCACACTTTAAGAGTAACTTTTGATTCATCTTTCTTTATTTAATGGATAATGAGATTAAAATAACAAATGACTAAATGGTGCTAGTATGGAGGAGTTATAT
>NC_092212.1:66697883-66703426 GCF_043381705.1 Parasteatoda tepidariorum | reverse complement strand
AAAAAAAAAAATATATATATATATATATATATATATATGAAAACTTGTACATTCAGACAAAAAATAAAAATAAACTAAAAAATACCATTTTAATAAATATCTGTTGCTTTTGGAACAAAACTAATTTCAGATTTGAAATCCTCGCACCCGAACTAGATAAGATTAAGTACTTGTATTATGTACATAATAAATAATTTGCTTCCCAGCGTAATTGAGAGTATAAATATGCCTGCTCAATATTTTGTTCCCAAATAAATTGAAGCGAGAAAGTAAACAATTGAGAAGATTACCGTTTCAAACAGGTCAAATAAGGCATAAAATAATTTAAGGGCATAAATAAAAATTTGCTGTTTTCGTGACGTAAGTACTTACGTTTTTAAGAAGTTCATATTTTAGTTGGTAATTTGATTACTCAAAGTTTTATTATGAAGGAAAACTAAATATTATGGTCCTAAATAACATGATGGAAAAAATAGATAGATATACATGATAACTATATGGTTCCAATAAATAAATAAATTGATAAAAAAAGAAAAAGTGCTTTCTGCTAATGTAAGCAATCATTTGCCCCAGTGCCAAAATAGAGAAGGGTCCTGTTTTTTCAGAACCGATAAAAATGTTGAATTATCAGAGAGCTCATGAAACAATTTAAATTTCAGAGACACTTTTTCTAACCTCAAACTTTTTACGTTTTCGTATATGCAGATGCAGTTGAAGACCATTAATCCTTTTCTCTTGAAGGTATTTCCGTTGCTTTTTGATGTATTATGCAAAATAGTTAAACTATTTAGCGAAATCAGAAAAAAACCACAATGTTTTTATTATCGATAAAACTAAATTTATATGTATTTTAAACTTTTCTTTGTCCATATTTTAAATTTTTAATCCATTTCTTTCAAAAATATTTTTCAGAATTTTCATAAGAAATGGATTCCGAGGCGACAACGTCTGAAAATGCTGGATTAGAGAAAGAATTTCTCATCGAAGATCCAGGTGAAAGTTTTTGGCTCCAACTGATGGCAGAGTGTCAGGCAAACGCGCCAAACAAACTGCCTTCTTCCAAATCTGTTCTTGTGTTGGGTGATGATGATGCTGGAAAAGCTCAGCTGATTGCAAGACTTCAAGGCAGTGGAGAAAAGCTTCGGAAAGGTAATGGTCTTGAATATCATTTCCTCAATGTTAGAGATGAATACTGCGAAAACTCAACTAAACTCGACATTTGGATGTTGGACGAGGACCCTTGCTTCCAGAGACTTTTGAAATACGTTCTGAACAGTGACGTCATATCAGATACCACGGTGATTTTAACTGCGTCGATGGCAAAACCGTGGAACATTTTCTACTCCATCTGCACGTGGGTGCAGATTTTGGATAAACATATTGCAAGCTTGAACATACCACCAGATATCATGGAAGAAAAAAGATCAAAAGTTTTAGATAGATATAGAAAGTACGTTGAACCAACACAAAGTATCTACGGTTCACTAGAGGATCAATACAGCAACGAAGAAATCGAACACAATTTAGGCTTAGATATTATAGTAGTTATTACTAATAATGACTATATGACGACCCTGCAAACTGAATTTGGTTACGTAGATGAACATTTTGATTTCATGCAACTGACGCTCAGGAAATTCTGTTTATCATACGGTGCATCATTGTTCTATGTGTCAGTAAAAGAGGATCGGAATTGTGATATCTTACTGAAATATATTTTGCATAAAGTGTACGGCTTTCCGTTTAGAATTCCCGCGATGTTTCTTGATCGAGATTCTATTTTTGTACCTGCGGGATGGGATAGTGAGAACAAAATACTAACTTTAGCTGAATCTCTGGCAACTATTGCTTTCTCGTCCCCGTTTGAGGACGTCATCATCAAGCCTAGTCGACTGTGCGACGAAAAAAGAATCTGCACCGAAGTCGAAGCACAAACTGATCAAGATTTTTTACACTTTTTGGAGTCATCACTGAGGCAGCCCTTAGAAGTTCCTGATCCCAACAATAGAGATAGTTCTTTCTCAGCCACGTCAACGCAGAGAAATACCTCAAGAAGGGTTTCGCGGTCCCCTGGTGTCCGTTCTCCGCAGAAAAAATTGGAGGCAAAGCTTGCTAGTGGAGAAGGAGACACGGTGTTGCACACATTTTTCAAAAGTCTTTTGAACAGGCGAACCAGTGCACCAGTGGACAGACCCATTGGAATGTCCGGCAATCGCGCATACAACCCTCCTTTAGGCTCTCAGAAATCCTCAAACATATCGTTAGATGGTGGCGCTTTTAGTTATGGTAACGCCGATGTATTAGCGGAAGGGGACAAAGAGTTCAATAACCCTGTTGGGAAATATAAATCAAGTATTGAGCAAGAGAGCTTACCTGTAGTCGATGAGCTTAAAGATCCAATGGAAATGAAGGCTCCAGAACTTCCCGATAATGCTGACCCATTCACTGAATTCATTAAGCGTTACAAAGAGCATCACGCATCAAAAGCTGGCGAAACGAGCAACGTGGCTCAGTCTTCCTTGGAAGAAGATGGTGACGAAAAAGACATTCAGCAATTACCAGAATACTTCATGAGCAGTCAAGGCTCTTCGTTTTGCCCCACTGATTGCTGCTATCAAAATAAATCTTCTGATTTGAATGATTTCGTGATCGATGACGCATGCATTGATAGAGTTAGGAGCAAGTTCAATCCACCCCTTCGATTGCTGCTTGAAAAATCTTACAATACTGGCCCACAAGCTTCTTTTACCGGTGGGCATGATGAATGCATTAAACGGGCTTCCTCTAACCCCCAGAATCAAAATGGAACGTTTTTTCCAACTTCTTCCCTGGTAAATGGAAAGGCAGAGTGCTCAGACGATTCTGCAAGACCCATTGTTCCTGACTTATTGAAAGAGACTATGATAGCAAAAAAAGAAAGCAAAGAAACCCCTATTATCGTTAAAGACTCTTAGTGTGTTGTTTCTAAATATTACTTTGTATCAGTACCATTATCTACTATAAAAAAAGATATAGCTTAGTATTTTGTTTCGATATTTTTACAAAGTTCTTTTTGCATTTTACCAGTTAAAATCTTAAAAGTAACTTTTTAGTGCTAAGATATTGACTGTAATCATTGATTTCAAATTTATGGTTTTTGGACAAAAAGGACTAAAAAAGTTTCAACTATTTATTTATTTATTTTATTACTATTAAAATTATTTTTATATACATATTAATTTTGCTTTAAATATTAAAATGAAGTAGAATTAATTTTTAATTAAAAACAGGTTTACCTAAAATTGTTTGTAAATCCCATTGGAATAATATATTTTTTATGATGCATAGAAGTATGATATATATTTACTTACTTATTTATTGTTAATATTTATTTATACTATTGCTGTTTACATTCGGAAAAATTCCATTAGATTTATTCTTTTTACCTTTTGCTTACGCTTGGTACAAGATGTGGACCAGGATAATACAGTAAGCAAAGTTTAATTCAGATTTTGGTACTGATCCTAATTTATCTATGCAATGATTGTTTCTTCGTTTCATTTATTATTTTTAAGCTTTAAATATAAAAAATATGACCTGCAAGTGTTTTTTTTCTGCTTAAGCGTTTACTTTCTATAAATGCTCAACAAAAAATAGTGCTTTGTATAATTGTATGTTGTTATAACTGTTATTGACTTGCAAAATGTAAGTGTTTTTGCCTACCTGAAATTACTCTTCAAAACTTTGATGCTATAAGATATTCTTAATATGCATAAATTATCGAAGCAGTGCTGTACTTAAAACTATGCAACAATCCGATGGCTTTGAAGATTAAATTATTTAAGTTTCTTCGGAGCAGGCCTTAAAATTATGCCTTTCACGAGAGAATTTTTTTCGGTATAAAAATTTTAATGTGCCAGAGTTAGTGATGTGTAAAATGTCTGACCTTTAGTACCCTAAGCTAAATTGTTGTTATTTTCGGCAATTCATAAAATAATAAAATGATTTATTACTGTACTTCAAATGCCTCAAAAGTAATTTATTACATGGAGAATACATGATTGCCTGTATTTGTTGTATTAAAAAAATATTTATGTTTCAGAATGATTGATTGGCTGGTTGTTTTAATAAATTTGTTGATATAGCAAAGGAAAAGGTTTATCTCGTTTTTTTTTTCAATTTTCAATGTAGTCTAATTACATATTTTTCTTTCAGTTAGGTCAGCGGTTCCAAAATTATTTCGTCTATGGTATCCTAAATCATCCACATTCTTTCAGTGGAAACTCAACCTTTTAATTATGCACACATTAACCAATTTTTTAAAAATTTTTCAGGGATTTTTTTTACTTGAAGAAACTAAACTTTTCATCGTTTTTTTTATTAATAATCTTAAATTAAATTTTATGTGCAACTGATGAATTCATTTTCCTGTAGCTGCATCTATACTGTGTATATAAGTACTCATATAACATTTGAAGCAAGTTAAGTAATTATATATTTGTCACTGTACTCCAAATTCTTTCCAGGATATTAAGCATAAGGTATTTCTAAGCTTCTGAAAGTCTAAATATTGTATTATTTATAATGTTTTCTTTATCTAAGTAGAATTGCGAAGCTTAAAGAAAACGTGATAGATTAACTCATCAAAGGAAAACAGCCTGGTAGAATTTTCAGAGACTTGAAAGCCCTGGGTAGATTTCCTTTACACAAGAAAGTATAGTGAGATGTCCTCAGTCTATGGTAGAAAAAGATCTGGTAAACCGTTGTCTGTTCAGACGAAAGATACTGTGAAGAAGAACAGGGAAAGGACACAACGAAACGAACAAAGATCTTCTGGAAAACTAGCCCGAGAACCAAAAATATTGAAGGGTTCAATGTTAAACATTATGAGAAAGGACCTTGGGCGCAAAGCTTATGGAAAAAACCAAATTCATAGACTTCCAAAATCTACTAAAAGGAAAAGAAAGCAGAAGATGAACGAAATTCTTGTTTGGCACTCTGAGGATTAGTTTTTCTTTTCAGACGAGAAAATACTCGTTTTATTCGTGAAATTATTAATACTCGTAGCAGTCTCAACCCCCAGAATGGTACAATATGCTCAGTTTCTTTTTATAGCATTTAGGTTCAGCATTATGCTCTACTTTATCAAAATGCTTCGCATATGATGGCTTGGAGGGCTATTTCAAAAAAAAGGTAAACCCCCGTTAGTTTTTATTGAAATAGGAGTAAAAATCAGTGGCCAAACTGAGGTTTTTGAAACAGTTTTACTTCCAAGAGTTCAGAGTATGCACGACAAGATTATTCTCCTACTCAAGTTCAGGAGTGATGCAGCTAACATTTAGCTGACATTTTTGTTTTCTGAATGACCTCCAACTTAACCGATCTTTATTTCGTTGAATCATATATGCTTTCTCAGTTTCACTCCTTTTAACCACAAATTGAAGGAGAAGGGGGAAAGCATACCTTTTGTCCGACCCTCGACACTTTTGGTAGCATCTTTCTAAAATGTGTCTGCCGCTTGAAGTAAGAAACTAAGAGAGAGGGGAAACGCCAGGAGGGTTAAT
>NC_092212.1:66680908-66697562 GCF_043381705.1 Parasteatoda tepidariorum | reverse complement strand
TCAGCTGCGGCAATCTCATACTATTAAGCTAGGCAGAAGTGAGTAGTCTTTGTCGATAGATCTCTATTTTAGTATTTTGTCGAAAGCGCTTTTTTTCACGAATTTATATATTACGAATTTATTTGACGATTTTTGATTTATATCACGAATTTATTTGTTTTATTATTGTTATTCATTGAAAAATGAGTCTCAGTCAATGAGTCTTTATTTGAATTTAAATTTATTTTAATGACTTAGTATTTACTAAAAAGATGTAATTTTTTTATGTGGATTTGAATGATTGTTTTGAATTCTTAGAATTTTGTGCATTTGCAATGCATTAGTAGAGCGAAGCGAGCTTGGTTTGCGAAGCAAACCATATATGATTGCGTAGCAATTTTCGGGGGTTGGCGAGCGTTAGCGAGCAAGTTGCGCAGCCCGCTAGTATTTATATAAATCGTAAATAACATTACTGTTAGCGAGATTTGTGAAAATTACTTCTATAGTTATTCGAGAAATAAAATAAAAACAAAAGTCAATCGTCCATTGTAATTTGCATACTGTAAGAATAATAATGTAGGCAAAAATTTTGAGGAATGTTGTCTGAAATCTCAACTTAAGTACCATATATTTATGTTTCTTATACAGCACCATTATTCTTAATTATGGTTTATTTTTCTTTATATCCTGCATATGTTTATTCAGAAGTTCAATTTCCGTGTTGCAACGGAATAATAAAGATAAACAATCTTCTAAATATGAATTAATTTATACCTTAATCCCGTAAGCCTTTAAACCTATTCTCAAACCACAAAGTTATAGTACACAAACCGAAAGTATTAAAAAAGATATATATTGCCTGTAAATCTCGCCAAGCTTACTTCGAACTATCTATTCGTCCAAGCAATATCTGTGTCAAAGAATTCCTTTTTAAGTTGTTTTACGCTTTGCTTTTTTGGCAACAGTCTCTTTTTTGTTGTTGGATGAAGGATAAGCCATTTCTCACGAGATCTCGCCTATTCACGCGAGAAAGTAGGGAAATGTTGCTATGGTTACGGTGGTAGGATTATGCAAATAGATCAAATGCGAAGTGGGTACTCCTGGCTTATCAAGGTGCCGTATCATCCTGAATTCACAGGAAGTGAAGGGATGGCGGTTTAGAACAAAAGGACAAGAAAAAAAGTAGAAAGGATGTTCTGGAAAAAGAATATGAAAATAAAGTTTTTAGTCTCAAGGTAACATTCATATACGCGTCGCACTTCTGCTTGGCGAAAGGATTTGTTTTCTTCAGACCATGTCTACTTGTTGGGAAATGGAAGTAGGAAATGTTACCGTCTAGAATACTTGCGTTGTCAAACTTTAAACACGAATTCTTTCATAAAGAACGAACTTAAAATAATAAATTCTTTTTCTAAGATTTAATTCTGAATAAATATTTGTTTTACTTTATAATTATTTTGATATGAAAAAATATTTTAACGCTTATAGCCTTTTTTTTTGCAATAGTTAAAGTATGTATTAATTGAATTTTTAATTAAAAGAAGCAAGTTGTACAATGCGCAAGAAATAATCGGACCACTCTGAATAGCTTTTGATCTAATAATCGGATCTTAACGTTTTAGGACTCGATCTTAATGTTTTGAGGGGATGATCTCAAATAGATTAATTAATTATTGCAATTTGCGTTACAAAATCAAACCACAAAAAACGCATTTCTCTGAATAAACATATATTTTAGACGGATTCGAATTTATGACTCCCAAAATATAGGAGGTAGACCGAATCTGGGAAACATGGTTCAAGATTTGGACAATAGAATGGTATTAAGTTTGGACCCTTAATGTTGAATTAATTTTGTGAAATTTTCACCATATCTAAAGAATTTTTCGAGGAAATTGAAGCGTTTTTGCACATAACTATTAAAGTCGTTAAGCCAAGGATAATTCCATGCAAAAAATGATGTTATATATATTTTATTGCTTCATTTAAAAAAAAAAGTCAAAAATATTTTGAATTGCAAGGTATACAATTTTTGACATCAGTTTAAAAATTGTAATTTTACATGTAAAAGTACACAATGTGAGCGAAATCAGTCAAATAGTTCCTGATAAATCAAATTTTTGAAAAATCCTACTTTTTAAATTCGATTTTTCAGACAAGAAGACATCAAAGGAAGCATAGATCAGATATTTTTTTTGTACAAGAGCTTTGGATAAGACAACATGACAACAGCGAAAATATTTATTTTATTTCTTGAGTGACGGTGACGCATATTTTTCACGAAATGACAATACACCATTAATAAGTTCACACCATTAATAAGGCATAATCCGTAATAAAAACTTATTTTATGCTTTTGAAGTCTTTACATAAGCATTTTCTCTGAGTTTTGCTTTGATTCTTTATTATTAAGAAACGAAGAAAAATATGACTACAGCTAAAAATTTTATACTAGGATAATGCCACAATTTCTTTTTACAAAAACTTTCCTGTTCGGGTTAGATAGCAGAGTAGCAAAGTGCAGCGGAAATTTCGTCTACTGACTCAACTCCGTAGCCTTGTAATTTTGAACCCAATCCAGAAGACAAGGCAACTTCTGGATCAAGTATTTTTGTTAATTCAGCCGACACCTAACCATGTTAAAATTGGCTCCTGTTCACACTCTCATAGATCTCAATACACGTGGGTGACCAAAAAAAAAAAAGAAAAAAGAAAAAAAAAGAAAAAAAGATCGAAAGCAAAAAATCGAGCTGGTCAAAGAAAGTAAAGTACCAGGTGTGGTGATAGACTTCGTTAAGTTTCTGAGAATATAGAGCAAACTGGAATCGTTTTTGTTGTTGTTGTCATAGGCTATTAAAGCAAGGAGTGCGATTGTTCTTGCTATCCAGTGGCACCATCTTTGTTCAGGAATTCGATTTCTGCCACTCCCATATGTCACATCTGCTTATACGGCGGAGCTATTCCATTTAACCATTCATTAATCCACAGATCGTAATTTCGATCTGATCCAGAGAACGATCAATCTACAATTCGGTACCCCCAAAGGTACAGAGGTATAGCTTTTGCATAGGAAAGTGTAGAACTTTGTGACCAGACAGATTTACAGAACCCTTTGCATTTCAATGTCACTTCTGAGAGACCGCGACAGTCACCACTCTAATATAGAGAGAGAGCTTTTATGCGGCTGAAACCGGTTTACATTTGTTTATGTTCGTACATTAATTGGTTAACATAGTAATGCAAAACGTTAACAAAATAAATACAAATGGGAAGTACATAAAAATCTCCTCTATAAAAACCCATCACATTTATGTTTAAATGTAAGAGTATTGCTTATGAACTCGTGCAAAACATGCAAACATCTACACTACATCTACAAAACACTACAGTACATCTAATAATTTGGTCAAATTATTATATTATACTAATATAATACCTGATATAATAAATAATCTAATTTATACAATATATCCTCTAATTTATCAAGTTGTTGAATTTATATTATATATCGTCTAATTTTATCAATTTATACACGAACGTAACCAAGTACAAACCGGTTTCAGTCCCGTTACGTCAATAAAGTTGTGTAGTATCGCATGATAATTACGATTTTACATAGGATCTTATAGTGCGTCTAATAGGGACTGTATATATACTTTAATAAGTAGTAACCACACCATTTAAAGAATTTCAAAATTTATTAAAAAAAATTCCATTATATATTTTTTATAATTTAGTGGTTATATTTGATCAAATAACATTTCAAAGTATTCGGAGTGCAAAAGATTAAAAGTAAACCATTAACACCTAGCATAAAAGCAATTCATATATAAAAAACACCTACTTAAAAAAAGTATTACATATTTTCTTAAACTAAATGGTTATTTCTTACTGTTCAAACCTTAAAAAAATAAGTTCTTTAGTCATTAATAATAAGAATTTTAGCAATAGCATAGAATGTCCAATTTAAAAATAAATAGCAGCATCAATTACTAAATTAAACTCAATTTGTAAAATTTGTTTCGATAACTTTGCTAATAATCTAAAAAAGCTATAAGTTAAACTGAGCGCCTTAAAAAAAAATTCTGAAATTTGCACATGGCTAAATCATGAAATAAATTACATGAATCGAACTCTAGAACTAAAAGTGAAACACAAGCATTTGCATTTTGCTTAAACAATACGTATCAATCTATGTACAAAATTTGACATAAGTATAAATATAAAATTACAGAAAAATAGTCAAAAAATAACTCATTACGCTTTATGAATATATTATGAGCATCAATTACTAAATTAAACTCAATTTGTAAAATTTGTTTCGATAACTTTGCTAATAATCTAAAGAAGCTATAAGTTAAACTGAGCGCCTTAAAAAAAAGCTCTGAAATTTGCACAAGGCTAAATCATGAAATAAATTACATGAATCGAACTCTAGAACTAGAAGTGAAACACAAGCATTTACATTTTGCTTAAACAATACGTATCAATCTATGTGCAAAATTTGACATAAGTATAAATATAAAATTACAGAAAAATAGTCAAAAAATAACTCATGATGCTTTATGAACATATTTGACTTGAACATATCCGCTAATAACTTACGAATAAAATATAAGAATCTAAATAAGAAAATCAAAGAAAAAAATTAATGACATGAAACAATCAAAATAATAATGTAAGACTCTAGATTATCATGAACTTTAGAAAACAGAAGCTTCTGCAATAATGATTCTCTTAAAGTTTTTCTTTGCCTGAAAATATCAAGTCTGCTTCTTAGGAAATAATATTCTAATATATATATATATTTTTTCGGAAACTTTATTAATTACAGCAAATACGGGAAGAAATTTATCTATTCCTTGAAAAATAATTGCCCTGAAGACGTATTTTTAACAGCATTAATAAGAAATGTTCTTCTCAAAAAGAAAATATCAAAACTTCTCGAAGCACACTTCGTAGCGTTCTTTCTTTTTCGTCTAATTTAACTATTTTATTTTATTTATTCTTCTGGAAAATTGTATTATGCTCCGTGGGATAGTAAACATCTGCTGTGGAAGAAATTTCAGTTGCAGGCGTTAGTGAATCGCAGCGAGAATAAGGGAATCTGTCATTTAAAACGGGGAAAAAAAGGAAAAAAAAACTGATTTTGCAGACGATAAGGAATATAATGATGAAGAACAGAAAGCGGAAAATGCATCGGAGGGAAGAGATATTTTATGAACTGGGATACATTAAGCAGACCTTTTCCTTTTCATTTATACTTTTGGAATATAATGTTGGCAACACTTTTACCCAGACGATAATGTAAAATATGTGTTATTTAATTTCTTGGCTTGAAATTTAAAATCTACTTAAGATTCTAAAGTAGATGTTTAAATCTTTTATATTAAACTGGGGAATTTCTGAGAGTCAATACATATTTCAGATAAAGTGAGGCTAAAGAGTTCAAGTAGTTTAAAACTTATCGTCTTTCGTAGGAGCAATTTGTTTTAAAATATAGTTAGTTCTTTTTGAACTTTAAATCATTGGAAACTGAATTTTTCCCTTATTCTGCTAGAAATATAAGCGCTGTCTCGTATTAATACAGTTTAATACATTTGTTTTGTTTTTTACATTAAGTGAGTGCAGTTTTAAATCTATATCTCCAGCTGACCATTTTAGCAATTCAGATAAATTTTGGCACATAGTCTTTCAAACTAGATTCAGGAAAAAATATATCAGAGAAACTTTAAAACGCAACAGTAAAAGGCATTAATTAAATTTTATTTGAAACTAGGTCAAACGCATCTTGTTGAGAATAAAAATATACAACGTGAATAAGCATATGTCTCCCGTTACAAGTTAGCATGAGCAAAGTGAGAGTCAAGTGAACTGGTAGAGTTCATTTCAGGGGGAGAATGCTAAAGAAGTCAAAACGAAAGAGAAGCGGAAGAATTCAATATAAACTCCAGTTGATGATATCAGCAATATGGTTTTTAAAGTCGTTGAAATTTAGTTCGTGTAGAAACCGACTTTATACTCAAATTTAAACTCTTAGCAGTGTACACAAAACTGAAAATTTACAGTAATATATTTACGTTTTCTTTTTTGCGCATAGTACATAAATAAATATAAACCAGTATATTCTTTACAAATTTATAAATTTAGAAAAAAAAAACTTAACTTGAAGTACCATTTTGAAAAAAAAAATTCGATAGCTTCCGGAACAAAATTAAATTTAGATTTAAAATTCCCACACCCGAATTAGCTGAGATCAAGTACTGGTATAAATGCAGCAAAATATTGTTCCCTAGTGTTATCGTTAAGCGTTCAGTTAAAAAAAAATTGTTTAAGGACTTGTTTTATTAAATTATTAAAAGAAAAAGCTACTTATTTAATTTAATTGACGAAAAGTGAAGCAGAAATTCGTAATTGATTTTTGAATGTAATTTAAATCTATTGTGCTTTTGTATCTATCGAATACTAAAACATTTTTATAAAAATCCTTTTTCAAATCCTTTCAGAATTTGGAGCAAGAAAAGAATTTCAATTGCGTTCTAATATCGGAATACGAAAAGTAGACAAAACTAGCTTTTATTTTATAGACTACAATAGTTATTGTTTCTGTTATTCTTCATCCGCTCAATATTTTTTACTCCCAATAGTTCAAGAACATCGAATTTTATTCTTCGCGTTTCAGTTCCTTGACAGAAAAGTTAGGAAGGGAAACGCTTGAAGGTAGAATCAAACAGTAGCAATTCTTCTTTTTTTATATCGATTCTTGTTCCAGTTACTACGGGCAAAAGGAAAATAAGATGGTAAAAACTTTTGTTCTAAGAAGAATTTTTTTTGTCGTATTCCCAAAAGTATTTGGCATATTTCTGAAGAATAAAATATTGCATTACGAAAAATTAGGAATAAACGTAATAGCTTTTGACGTCTGTCGTATTTATGTTGGCCAAAACTTTTCTTTTGACTTAGTATCGGGTTTCTGTTTGAGGTATAGAAGGTTCTCACACACACTATTTTGTTGTTAAAAAAAAAATAATCTTCTTGAAGAAATAAATAATGCATGACTGCGCCAACATTAGGATAGTTTCACGTACAAAATATTATTATTTTTTACTTGGACAAAAACATTATTATTTAAAAAGTAAAAGAAATGCTATTAACTAACTATTTTTAAAAACCTAATGATAGTGTCACAGTTTCCCATTGTTGTCCGTGCATTTTCATTGGCCGGAAAATCACATAAAAGGATGTAGTTTTTTCACATTAATTTTCACATTGGTTTGGTTGTCATTAGTATAAAATTCATGTAAGTAATAAAGGTATTGTTCACATATTAATATTTTTGTATCCTAATTTAAAGGTATTTACTTGTACTGTTATTATTACGTTTTTAATTTTGACTGTTGTCTAAATTAAGAGTTTAAGAGGATTGCTTTTATTACCCATTTGCAAAATGGGTCCTGATTTGGATTTGATGGCGTTCACACACTTTTCAACTGCATTCCAGAGTCATAATTGCATGCGTTGCTATGGTGACTGCTGCTGTTTTTCTTTTTATTTTCCCTAGCAGGCATTTCTAATGTGCTTACATAATAATAATTAAAAGTATTTTTATATTCTTCTTCTTATTAACGTATAATTACTGGCTTGACAGTGATTTTGGGTAGACTATATTTGAGGGTGCCCCTTGATTCTCGCCAAGTTGTGATTGCGGCTGATCGCCAAGCTGGGTGATGTTGAAACCCAAACGTGATTCTGATTGGTTTAGAATTTAGCGTTATTTTTAAATGTTCCACGGTATATGTAATTTCAGAGGTCCGTTAGTTCTACGTTGGTTAGCGGCTGGTAAGGTTACTTTTGCTTCTGGTTAATAAGATCGAAGGTATGTGGGCAGTCATAAAAAGAGACTTAAGAAAAAATGTCACCGCCAGTCCGGTACCACAGATGCTATTTCTGATTCGTATTTCGCCGAATTTATGTGGTGATGGTGTTGCACAGATTCTACTCATGATAAATTTATACAATATCTAACTACTATTAGAGAATTCTGCGCACCTAAATCTGAGGATATTCAAGCTTAATGAAGAAGTGAGTTGTTTGTTTCCTTTTCTTTCTGTTCTTAAACCATTAATTTTTCTTTCGATTCAAAATGCATTTTATTGGGTTTATTAATTTTGCTTACATTGGGTTCATTGCAATTTTATAATGTTTTGTTGAAATTTTCCAATGTTTTATTGAAATATCATTATGTTTTGGCCGTCATTCCTATTACCACGGTGTTCCACGCAAACAGAAATGGCGCCAAACATAATCGTTAATTTTGCCAAGGGGCACCCACAAGTATATTTTTACCGTGATTTTAATATAAAAATGAATGTTGAAGAAGGATAGGTATTTAGTGACATCTTGAAACACGTACATGGGAATGATATGAAGATCAATCCAACGACAAACATCAATTGAGACAGTTTTTGCAATCCATGATTTGAAATGTTGTGGCGTTTAACGGAGTCAATCTAGAAAGAAAAAGCAATAGACCAATGCGTAACCAGAGATTGTAATAAGGTGATCACAACTTTTTTGTTGTCTTCTTTTATTATTATTATTATTATAAATTATTTCTAAGTTACATTTTAAGATAAAGCTATTTAAATTGGTGTCTGATCTTATTAACCGTCTTATAATTTTAAATGTTACTTCAAAAAATGATTACTTAGAGAAATGATTCATGTTCACAAATAGATTTTAATAGTATCATAAGGGAAATATCTGAACGTTAGAAGTGGTGGCACAAGTGCTTTTTTTAGTACTTATATTTTCAGTTGAATAATTTCAACTGTTTTATGCCAAGAAACAGAAATTATTGCGAATCAATCATCGGGTTTAGTGAGCGTCAGAAAGCAGGGACTTAGCCCCATAGTATTTACATAATTTTCACGCGAATCAGTTCGACTGTGCTGACAAATTGGAATTTATGTTACTCCAAGAAAAGTATAAAATGATTTTCAAGCAAGGGAAAAGATTAAAATGGTTTTTTAATTATTTATTATTATTATTTTTAAATTTTTTTTTCTTAAAACATGGAATTCATAATTTTAAAGTTAAACTTCCTGATTCTTAATATTGTTGAAATTGCCACCAGTTTTAGCTTTAAAAGTTAATGAGAATTCTATAAATATTTTGTTTAATATTTTGCACGATTATTGTTCTGGATATAGAGCATTCATTGATAGTCTAGTTAATATTGCCACCAGTTGCTAATCTTTCCAGTTCAAACGAAATCTTTGAATATAAATAATGGATAACCTTTTAATGGAAGACCTTTTATGATAGGTCTTGGTGCGAATTTGTACGTCCGTAAGGAAAGTTTTTTTGCGCCGATAGAAATGTTTATATTTTATCGCAAAAATCTTTGTTTTAAAAAATTATACATTTTATTTATTAAATAAAAATATTATATTTTATTTATTACCGGCCTTGAACAGCCAACCCAATTCTGAATTGAAGACTATCAATGTTTAACTCCATAGCCTTGTAATTTTGAGCTCAATCTTGAAGACAAGGGAACTCCTGTATCTTGCATTGGGTCAAACTACCCTTCGTGGATGACTTTCTTGATTGAATTAACCCCCATTACAAAGAGAGGGAAACCACGTGAAACCACCACAGTTAGCCCGACAGCAAGGGATACCCCATGTCAGCACTGTGGTCAGTGCGAGACGGAAGCAATTCGTATAGACCAGACAGCACAGGGATTCGAACCTGGGTCCCTTCATATAGAGACAGGAGCTCTATCACCTGAACCACCGCGGTTCATATACAGGGTTTGATAATACCAACCTCTGTATGTATGCTATGTCTGTCTCTAAATTGCGTCTAAATTCTTTCTCCTCTTGACAAAACCTTATAATTCAAGCCGTTGTTTGTTCAGTCCACACAAATTTGTATATGTATGTGTGTATATGCATCTGTATATGTATAGCAAATCTGTATAATGTTTAAAATAAAAATAAATAATATTGATTGTTTAGTTACTTTTAGTTCAAAAGCAAATGCAGTATCACATTTGGAAGGATCAATAAACTTAAATTGACTAGTGGATAAAAGTAGCTTAAAATAACTTGTTTCAAGAGTTAACGGTAGAAAAAGGAACATTCTTCTTAACGATCATTAGCAGCAAATTCAAGGTTTTTAACCTGTCACCATTGACGTCATTCGCTAACTACTGTCGTCATTCTAATCAAAACATGATTAGCTACTTTCATGTGACATCCACCATCCAATTAGCGGTGATGGTCGATCCCGGAACGTGTCGATCCATATAATCGGGGCACTTAAGGGGCGATGGATTTTACGTGGCAAAGTGTCATTCTCCAGACTCTGATACTGCAAAACTTTCCAAAGACCTTTCAGATGATCTAGTCCGCCAGTGAATCATTATGCCTTCTTCGTTAATTGAATCCTAATGAAAATTATTACTCTAGGGTTAGAATACATTTTTCCATTTAATGCTGAAATAACATGTGACTTTTTGTTTGATAAATTTTTATCACTACTTTTAAGAGTTATTAACCCTTTCTAAAGCAGTGGTAAGTATACTTACCACCAATTTTTAAAGTCCATGGGGAACTTTTTTTACCACTTTTAATTTAGGTTTCCATTTATTAATAACTTCAGCTTTCTTGAAGTGCGTTTGAATAAAAGTGGTAACCATTTGTTAGTTTAAGAAAACGTATGAAACTTGTAAAATACATAATTCTTTTTGAAGATTGTAGCATTTATAAAATTTATTTTATAAATAACGAAAAATAAAAGTCAATAAGTTCCTAATAGGTCGTGGTAAATATACTTACCACCAAAAGAAATGTCATTAAAATTTAGATTAATTTTTCATAAACAAAATGAGTTTATTTTCTTATAACAATTACTATTCTTATATCAATTTCAATTCCAAAAATACTTTACTAAAAATAAATGGCCCATTAAAGGGTTAAATCATCCAGTCAGCCGGTGAATCATTATGCCTTCTTCGTTAATTGAATCTTAGTGAAAATTATTACTCTAGGGTTAGAATATATTTTTCCATTTAATGCTGAAATAAGATGTGACTTTTTGTTTGTTAAATTTTTAGCAATACTTTTAAGAGATATTAAAGGAGGAAAACAATGAGAGAAAAGGCATTTTTTTTAAAAAACTTTCTAAGGATCTTTCTAGGGATCTTTTTTTCTCTAACCGAGGGCTGCCTACTTGTTCGCTTTTTTCGAAATATTTTAGTGTGGTAAACAATAACTACAGATACAATGCCTGACAACTTTTTACACTTTTGAAAAAAAATTTCTTCCAGTGGTAGCTATAAGTTTATGATTTAACCTTTATCGGGAGGGGAGAGTCATAAATGTATTCATATGGAATCAGAAACAGGATGGAAAAAAATTAAATAAAAAGCAACAGCTTAAGTTTGGGCATGGGTAATTGGACAACCTTATTTTTGCTTTCACTTTAAATCTAATAATATTATTAGAAACACATAATTTCAGTAAATTTTTAATGCTTTTAATTTTTTTAAATATTCTTATCGTTACTAAAATGGTTTGAAAGAATTAATGCAATATAGAACACACACAAATAGTTTTATTTATATAAACAGAGATGCCAACTTGCTCCGGTCAGTGAATAAATATTTTAAAGTGGTAGTTTATTAATTGTGATTCATGGTTTATTCAATTCAATTTAGTAGATTTTTATCCACTTCCATACCTGCCAACTCTTCCGGTTTTTCCGGAAGATTTTAATTTTATATTTACCGAAATGTATGTCATGCCATTAAAATTTTTGAATTGAAATACTAATTATAAATGAGTTTGACCACCACTTCATATAAATAATTACAACAAATATATAAAAGCATACTAATCTTCACGGTAGCGAATTATCCTAACTTAGAACTTTGAACTGTATATGACCTCTAGACTAAATGCCAAAACAGTATAGATGAATCGGTTAGAAGCTCTTCGCGCTNCACCACTATTTTTAAAAAAATCAAGCATATATATAAATATGCATTGCTATTATAGTAATTCGCATGAACTTTTTCAAAATGCAGCTTATGTTTCTGCATAAAATTGTAATTTAAATTCCGGGTTACTACCACTCGGGAAAATCATGCTCGTAAGGATTAGAAGTTGGCAGGCATCCACTTCCATACCTGCCAACTCCTCCGGTTTTTCCGGAAGATTTTAATTTTGTATTTACCGAAATGTATGTCATGCCATTAAAATTTTTGAATTAAAATACTAATTATAAATGAGTTTGACCACCACTTCATATAAATAATTGCAACAAATATATAAAAGCATACTAATCTTCACGGTAGCGAATTATCCTAACTTAGAACTTTGAACTGTATATGACTTCTAGACTAAATGCCAGAACAGTATAGATGAATCGGTTAGAAGCGCTTCGCGCTTAACGCCGAGATTCCACTCATATCAATCTATCAATCAAACGACATACCCTCGAACTTCTGAGGATTTTGAAAATAATTCTTACTAGTGGTAGCGAACCAAAGTAGAAATTTCTAAAGCGAATGGATCTCTCATAAAACTTTTATCAGAACTTAAGTATCTAGCCATATGGCCTGCACTTTTATCAGTAATAGTGGGCAAGTTACGCTAAAATTATTTTTTTTTAAATATTAAGACATTAATTTTGCTACCGTCTGAAGAGAAGATTTCTGAAACTACGGAAATTCCGTAGCAGTTGGAGGGTATGAAACGATAGCGAATTTTAACCTAGTCAAAATATAAATATATTTTTGAGTGAGATCGTTTTTCGCTAATTGTTTTACTACCACTTGGAAAATTCATTCTCAGAAAGAGTGAAAGTTGGCAGGTATGCACTTCTATTTCTAAACAATTCGTAGGCTTATATAATTCACCACTTTTTTTCCAGATATGTTGTGCTAAAACTAGCAAAATCTGTCTATTGTTTGCAAATTTTGTTTGTAGTTATTTACCATTTGGCCAGACGGGCAAGCCATGTAAAATTATCGTGGCATTCAACGTGTTAAGGGTGTAACTATATAATTTTTAATGAGAATTAAGTTTTGGTGATATAAATAAAGAAAACTCTTACTATCCCGCCCACAAATAAACTGCTATTAAAATAGTTTGGCTACCAGTTTTATCTTTTATAACACTGATTCAGGAGTTTACTTTTTCTTTTTCTTAAACTATTCATCAATATCTACTTTATCTTCGAAAAGAAGCAGTCTCATATATATGGTAAAATTATAAAAGAAATCTTGATAGTTACAGATATTTTATTTTTCTCGAAAAAAATGCTTGAAGGAAATGTATTTGGTACCAGTTTTTGCTGTTTTCCGTCTTGCTCAATAAGGGCTCTAGCCACGTCCTGATAGTCGATGGAGCACAACCACTGTTAGTCAAAAAAAGAAACTGGAGATCACTCAAAATAAATTCCTCAGATATATCACAGGAGCCCCCAGATCCATGAGAATGAAAGATCTAAGACGAGAGTTAAAAATCAACAAAATAGATGAGCACATAGCTGAACTATGTGCAAGTTTCTTCAGAGATGCACTCACTTGTCATACGTGCAATTACTTTAAAAATTTTGATTTTGAGCTCATCAAAGACANCCCCAATATCCAGCATCCTGTTGTCGCCCCCTGAGAATGCATAGATGACTCGTCCGTCTTGAAGAAGTTAATGTATTGTTCTTTCTTTTATTAATTTGATTTAAAATTGTTTTTCACTGCTCCACTTGTAAAGGATCTGGCAGCTGATATAAAAAGCAATTTTTGTTCCAGCCCTCACGTGGTAAGGCTTTTAAAATGTTGGAAAAAATAAATTCCGTAATATTTAGGTTTTAATTGTCTACCATTCATTAAAATTAGTTGCCAAAAAGCATTTTAGGTGGCAGCTCTGCAAATACAGAAATGCCAACATGATAAATAATTCTGATTGGAAGTCATTAATATATGATTCTTGGTTACAAAATTTGATTTATAAGGTTTTTGCAATTTCGAAATAATTCAAATGTTTATGTGGTACGCCACTTTGTTACATTTACGCCACGTTAAGCCTTACAAAAGTTGGCTAAATAAACCAGAGATGTTCAAATTTGAATTTGTAGTTCACTAAAAATTTTTGAAATATTTTTGTCGAATTCCGAACAGTTGGCCTCTTTGCAGATATGCCAGCTTGCTTCGCTTTCAGGGAAAATTTTTCTAGTGGTAGCTAAATATATGATTTAATATATAATTTTCAGTATAATAACTTCAATTTAAAATGATTTTGCCAACCACTTTGAAAAAATAATTAAAATGAATATATATGTATAGATACCAACTTGCTCCGGACAGCAAATATATATTCTAAAGTGGTAGTTTATCAATTGTGATTCTTAGTTTAATAAATTCAATTTAGTATATTNATTCATATATAATGATTATTTAAAAGTCAAATGATTATTTGACGCTTAGACACTAAGTTAGGTTCTTGTTTATTGAACTGAAACTATAGTATGTCAATTTGAGTACTTTCATTTTTGCTTTGTTTCCTATTGTGTTTAGTTTAGTAAGTAAATTAACTTATAATTATATTGATCGAGGCAAATTAATCTTGAACAGGTTTTTTTTTCTAACTTTCATTTCGTTTCTGACTATTTCTATTATCGAATTTATTTTATTATCTAATTTATCTATTTCAAAAACTGAATGAAAATAACAGTATTAATTATACTACATTTAAATTTAGGTTTAAATTTACTCCCAACTCGGTATTAGTTCATAAAAAAATAAATATGACATATTCAAGTGATATATTTTTCCTTCTCAAATTTTGATTACATTTGGAAACGTCAACTACATTAAACAATAAAAACGAAATGTTTAACCAGAGAAATAATATTGCTTCTTACATGAGAAAAAAAAAATCTTCATTCGTAATATCGTTTTGAATTTTTTTTTCTTCTTTCAAGTAACGCTTAGTTCTTCTCTTCCACCGCAACCGTGTCTTGCCTCAAGTCACATGACGACATTCACCGTGTAGGGAGCAAAGAATAATTGAGTTGTTCCAAAAACGTGCCAAACTTGTAAAGCTTGTCATCCACTTTGATAAGCGCCGCTGAGCATTTCGACCCCCATTGAATACTGAGGCTGAGAGCTGACGGAGAAAAAGGGAAAAATGAGAATAAAAAAAAAAATCCCTCTCTTCTCAATCCCATTCATTGGAGTGTGAAATTATGAACTGGAGTTCATAGTTGACAGTCACGGTTGTCATATTTGCAGAGGGAAGGAGTAATTGATAAATCGGCTCGGTCTGCGCGATGAGCCTCTTAAATGCATGGCAACCGACTTGCTTCAGATAGTTTAAAATGATTAAGTAAAAGAGTCCGGTGGCATATGTAGAATAAAAATGACTTATACAGGTTGTTTATGTTGTGAATATAGATAACTTAATTAATAGTTAATTCTGTTTATATTCGCGACACAACGTGAGTTTGATTTCGTCTAAAAAATGTGGGTGTCATTTAATCATATAATATATTTTTTATTAGTCAGTCTTTTCTTTTCTTTTTATGAAATTTATTCGAGGCATCTTCAGTTTTAATTATCATTGAGATTTAGTTAATTTTGCTGGTTAGAGGAGATGAGGCATCACCTACATCAGAAAGCCTCCACACGGTTTTTTATGAGTAGTCTGCGCAGACTATTTAAAAAGTGTCTGTGCGCATGGACCAGAATTCTTTTTTTTTTTATAAGTACTTGGGGGAAACTTATCTTATGTATTTTAGAAATGAAATTGCGGTGGTTGGCAAGTAAATAAGACAAACCAATCATATTCATAAATTAAACAAATTTTAACACTTTTATAAATCTGCTTACCTTCATAGTGGTCTGATCAGACTCCCTGTAAGAAAGCTTTCGAGGTTGGAAGGAGGCGTTGGAAGAGAGGTAATGGCAATACTTACATGAGACTAAAATTCATAAATTTTTACCAGTGATTAGTGCAAAAAGAATTATGTAACGAAAAATTTGGATACGAATTACACTTGGGAAAATTTAACATTTAAAGTAAAAATTACGTAAAAATGATTAAAAGAATGATTAAAGCAATGCAACGTGAATATAAAGGAAAAAAAAATCTTAAAATCAATTAATACAAAGAGAACTTAAAGATTTAACTTCTTTAAAAGGAAAATTAATTTGGTTAATAATACAAATTAAAAAGGAAATTGGATATTAAATGTTTTATTCATATAGGACAGAAATTATTTTCCATGAAATGTGGTAAAACACTGAGATATATTTGAGAGGACATCAAGCTGTGTACACATGTCGTAATGGAACACAAACAATATCTCCTGAATGCATTCCTCAAAATTGACATATGGTTTTCAAAATTGTTCAAACGGTTTAACATTAACATTTAAGAATTGGTGTTAAGTATAGTAACCATAGCCTTAAAAAGGAACAATAATTTAAGCATAAAAGCAATATAATAATGAAAACGCATCATTATCAACAATTAGTTCAGCAGAAAATCAATATTTACTATTTTTTTTCTAATTAGAATTAGCGTAAACTCTCCTAAATTAACCTTAATTTTTCATTTTGTTATAAATTAATAATCTCTCTCTCTCCTCTCAGTATATA
>NC_092212.1:66666356-66680408 GCF_043381705.1 Parasteatoda tepidariorum | reverse complement strand
AATATTTATAAAATAAATAATTGTTTATTAGAAATGTCGAAGCATAATTAACTTGATAAAAGTTCCAAGAATCGCAATTGTAGGTCTCTACACTTCTATGCTTTTGGCAAAATATAATTAAGACAGGGATACAACTAAAGCTTTCAGAAAGTTTGGCAATTAGCCAACATTTTAAAAGCCGTACCACTAAAGAATTGGAAAGCGTTTCATCTAGTTTTTGAAACATTTGCATGCAGTTGTGTAGAAAAAGACTCTTCTTATCTGTTTTACAGTATAAAGAATAACACATTAAAATTTCAACTTAACTACCACTAGAAGAAGTTCCTGTAATTGCAGATTTTAAAAACTAATTGTTTCCAAAAATATTCGTTTATTTAACATTATTCTGCCTATAATAGATACATTAAGTATAATACTACTAGTGTTTTCGAAATTACTTTATTTCTAGAAAATTCTTCAAACTTAAACTGGTTTCTTACGAGAGTATATGTAGAATATACAGAATATGATAAAAGATTAGGAATATGATCTTTTCACTTCGAGGGCTTTATATGTCCTTCGAAAAAGTATTCGAAAAGTATTTTTACATGAGTATATATAGAATATACGAATACAATAAAAGATTAGAAATAAGATCTTTTCACTTCGAGGGCTTTATATGTCCTTCGAAAAAGTATTCGAAAAGTATTTTAACGAGAGTATATATAGAATATACAGAATATGATAAAATATTAGAAATAAGATCTTTTCACTTCGAGGGCTGTATATGTTCTTCGGAAAAGTATTCGAAAAGTATTTTTACGAAAGTATATATAGAATATACGGAATATGATAAAAGATAAGAAATAAGATGTTTTCACTTCGAGGGCTTTATATGTTCTTCGAAAAAGTATTTGAAAAATATTTGTACGAGAGTATATATGGAATATACAGAATATGATAAAAGATTAGAAATAAGATCTTTTCATCTCGAGAGTTTTATATATTATTCGAAAAAGTACCCACCTCTAAAAATTGATCAAAACTTAATTAGGGACTTTACAATTTTTTTTTTACTTTCTATTTTTACACAATTAGCATAATTTCGGCATTCGCTACATTTAAAAGTTAGATTACTCTTGAATAAAGGAATATTCTTTTTCAAACCTTAATAGGAAAAAGCAATTTATCTTATTCTCGGCATTGCGTGTAATAAATATTCAAACTGCAGTTGTATGAATTATGAAACTCTTTCTCCCGGTGGAATGTGTTTGTTTTTTTATGCAAAAAAAACCCGCCTTAATGACTTCTCTGTTTTGATAACTTTTCCAAAACTTTGATATTTAAGTGAAGAGCTTATTTTATTTCTAAAGAAAGCTATTCGCCACATTTACTTTGCATGAACTGTAAAATAAAACAAAGTGACGTATGGCTTGTATTTAACTAGATATAGTTAGTTTTTAACTATTAATACTATAATATATTAACTATTAATATATTTTAACTATTATAATTTTTCATTTTCATTTTTTAAATGTGTCAATATAGAGCAGTGTTTTCTACCCACTTTAGTTTTATTTAATTTTCACTATTTTAAACTGCAAATAAATTTTTTTTAACGACGGAGGACTTAGTTCAGACTCTAAGGAAGATGGCGCTGTAGTAGTTTGATCCGTTTTTATTTATTTGGTGTCTTTTTAACCGACCTGTTATAACGTCTTTTGAGAGATTTGTATTGAAAATCAGCAAACTTTTAGTTGGTGCTCCGTAAGTATATTATTATTATTACTATTTTCAATTTGGTTAAGGGATAAACTTATCTAAGACTAAGATTACATTAATTTTATATGAAAAAACAAACCAAAAGAATGTAAGTTTTGCTGTTGTAAACAAAAAGCCAGAATTCGCGGGGCGAGTCTACCCATTCGTATTTAGTTTTTATGAAGCATAATAATATAATTTAGAACTTCGTTTAGTATTTTCTATAATCGATTTCACAGATTTAAAGAGGGATAAATAGCGATTCCGAAACACCTAATAAAAGCCTTTTTTATTTAATATTTACAAAAGTTTGACCACTTGAAAGTTGACAAACTGAAAAAATGGGTAGACTCGCCCCGATTTACGGTATATCAGTTTTCTTGATGCTTGGATCTGGATACTTTGAATAAAAAATGATCTGCTTTGCATAACAAATAAAATATGTATACACGAGGAAAATATAATGAATAATTGTAATGAATAAAATATGTATGTATGAGGCATGTATGAAAGTATGAGGAAAGCAGAAAAAACTGGTACTAAGACTATTTAATGCATAGCTGGTTTTTGTGCGGAATATAAAAAGCTTTAACTAATAGGATTACTGGAAATTTCTGTTAGCGATAAGAATTCACAGATGTATAAATTTGTAAAAAATGCTTTCATAAAAAAAAGTGGCACAGGTACAGCATGGACCCTTAAAAAGTTCTGTTGGATACTTTCGTTACATGTTTGAATAAGTATTCACATGCTCTTCAAAATTAACAAATAAATTGTTTATCATCTAAATTAGTAACTGTTAACAGGATTGAATAAAACAGCTATAAAATAAATGTTTCGGACTGAAAACACTATTTTTTTTTATTTTTAAAAAGCAACTTTTTAAACTTTTATCAGCAAAGATTACATCATAAGTGACTAAATTGAAGTAATACTTAACACGTTGAACGCCATGGGGGTCACCGCTGACCGGCACTGAGTTTGTTCGTAGCGCCACGGGGGTGCCAATATTATTGTAAACACTTAATTTGAGTAAATTTTTAATTTTTTTATATTATTATCGTTAGTTTTCTTTATATACACCAGGGGTGAAAGCGAGACGGAAAAGAGGCAAAGCTGGTAGTAAAACCTTTTCAGTTATAGCTAGTTTTGGGATGAGTTAACTTATTCTTTTTTTAAAACTAGTCAGCAATATCTACTTTATCCAGGAAAAATAAGCAGTTTTATATATAGACAAAAATTATAAAAGAAATCCTGATAGTTAGAGATATTTTATTTTTCTCGGAAAATATGCTCAAATGAATTGTCTTTCGTACCAGTTTTTGCACTTTTCCGTCTTGCTATATAAGAGCTTTCAGCCATGATATACACAGAGATGCCAACTTGCTCCGGATAGCAAATAAATAACTTAAAGTGGTAGTTTATCAATTGTGATCTTTGGTTTAATAAATTCAAATTAGTAGATTTTTATCCAGCACTATTTCTAAATAATTCGTAGGCTTATAGAATTCATCACTTTATAGTAATTATTCCATGCCATACCTTTTAAAAAGCAAGCAATAATTCCATTTTATTACCACTGGGAAAAATAATAATGAAAGGGATTAAAAGTTGGCAGGTATGTCTTAAAGTGGTAGTTTATCAATTGTGATCTTTGGTTTAATAAATTCAAATAAGTAGATTTTTATCCAGCACTATTTCTAAATAATTCGTAGGCTTATAGAATTCATCACTTTATAGTAATTATGCCATGCCATACCTTTTAAAAAGCAAGCAAAAATAGTCAAATATTTGCAAAATTTACTTTATAGTTACTTACCGTTTTTTTAATTGTTTTGGCATGTCCGGAGCAGTTGGCATATATGTATACACAGAGATGCAACTTGCTCCGGACAGCGAATAAAATTTTCAAGTGGTAGCGTATTAATTGTGATTCTCGGTTTAATATATTCAATTTAGTAGATCTTTATCCACCATTATTTCCAAACAATTCGTAAGCTTGTATCATTCACCACTTTTTCCAGATATGTCATTCTAAACCTATTAAAAAACTAGAAAAATCAGTCTAATATTTGTAAATTTAGTTTGTCGTTATTTACTGTTTTGACTGATGGTCAAGTCATGTGTTATCGAGTTCATATAAAGTGATGAAAAAACTAGCACATTGGAATGAATAAGACTACACAAACACAAGCTAACGTATAATTTACACCAGCAGCTCCCTAATGGTGTCATCATCAGCTTATCCGTATATCAAAGCAACACTATATCCAGAGATGCCAACTGTTCCGGACACGCCAAAAAAATTAAAAAAACGGTAAATAACTACAAAGTAAATTTTAAAAATATTTGACAATACTTGATTGCTTTTTAAAAGGTATAGCATAACGTAGTTATTATAAAGTGGTGAATCATATAAGTCAACGAAATATTTAGAAATAGTGGTGGATAAAAATCTATTAAATTGAATTTATTAATCTAATTATCACAATTCATAAACTACCACTTTAAAATATATAATTGCTGTCCGGAGCAAGTTGGCATCTCTGTATATCAAGTATTAGATCAAAAGAACGCTTTTTGTTTTCCCAAAACTTATATACCTTTTTATATAATTATACTTCTTTTATAAATATCTTTTATAAATTCTTATATGTATATATGTCACGGCGAAAGACCGAAATCGGTGGTTGTTGACTTTCACCGGTGAATGTCGACAAACACCAAATACGTCGGTGAGAGATCGAATATTTCATTACATTCTTGTACATTCGGACCCTCACCGGTGTATGTCGACAATCACAATTATGCTTTGGTGAATGTCCGAAATATTTATTACATTCGATTTGATATGAATTTATTCGTGGAAATAATTACATTTATTCGATATTTTAACCCTACACTGATGCTTTTTTAAGGTTAATTGCCACTGCCTGGTATACATATGACCGGTATACCCTACACTGATGTTTTTTTAAGGTTAAGTGCCACTGCCCGGTATACATTTGCCCAGTATACCCTACCCTGATGTTTTCTTAAGGTCAAATGCCATTGCCCGGTATATATTTGCCTGATGCTCCAAACACTGATTTTTCCTCTAATCTATCGTCAGTAAGTATTAAAATATAGAATAAATATAAATATATCAAATAAATATAATAATGTTAACGAATAAATTAATATAAAATTGGATATAACAAATATTTCGGACATTCACCAAAGCGACTATGTGATTGTTGACATTCACCGGTGAGAGTTAGAAATAAGGGTATTTAGCAAATACTTCGGACATTCACCAAGCGACTACGTGAATGTTGACATTCACCGGTGAATGTTGATATTCACAAGATTTTGGTGCTTCACCGTAACATATATATAAACATTTTTAGAAGAAGTATAAATATATAAAGTATGTTAATCACCATAAAAGGTTATTTGTGACGGCAGAGAAAGAGTTTTAATGAGTTATTTTCGTTATTAAAAAGTATATAAGTTATAAAATAAGCATAAGTGTATGAAATAACTATATAAAATAAATATATAAAGTACGTTAATCGCCATAAATCGTTATTTATGTCAGCAGAGCCTTCAAAAAAGAGTATTTATGCGTTATTTTCTTTTGAAGTTATAATTAGATGTATACTCTAAATTAGGTTTGATATAATTGAAAAAAAAAAACGCTTTTCTGCATTTGTAATTAGTTAAACATTCAATTATGGTTGTAGGTAAGACTAATATAAAAAGATATGTCCCAAAAAATAAAAATAAATAAAAAGATTAACTGAAAAGCCCACTATTTTAATGTCTGATGCCATTTGGAAAATTTTTCAAATCAGATTCTTCTTTACTTATTCCACTTCATTTAGTGAAGTGCATCTTGGCTAACATTTCTTTTATCAAGCTTATATAAAGCGATGAAAAAAGCCATCTGCATAAGGAATCTTTCTTAATGCACGGAAGTAAACAACTTCCTGAGAAAATGAACGCAGTGATTTTCAAAGAAATATACGAATGTTTTAACAAACTTTTCCATAGAATTGGAGAATAAAGTAGCAGATTATGCAAATTTTTTCATGATTGTGGCCACATAAAAGAGTTCTTTCTATAAATTTGACGAACATGCTAATTCAAAACACAACAGACTTGCTTCACTTTTATTGAAAATAAAATGTCTTTCTTCTTTTTTTGGGGTCATTTTTAATGGAAGGTACAAACACAATAGTTGAATTGGTTTGAAACATTAGCAACAATGGATTTACTTTAAAATCACTTGTTTGTCCAAGCACTGGTATGTGTGACAATAATGCTAGATTTAGCTCCCTATTATTATAACGTGAAGTTTTATAGTTCTTAATCTTTTAAAAATCTAATTATTTTTAAGAAAGCGGTCATGAAAGTGCCTAATTTTTATTAAAGAAAATATATAAAAAGGTGCATGTATTGCACCTTTTTTATATAATTCAATCCAAATGAATTATTCCTTTTCGATTTTTAAAATTTTTTAAGCTTGAAATTTAAAATTCCATAATGTGCACAATATTTAACAGGTCAATGTACAGTGTAATGTTTAACAGTACAGTACAATTTTAATGTACACAATATTTATCACAGAATACGAACCACGTGCATTCACAAAGAGAATAAGTAGCTGAGCTAAGAGTACGAAATACATATCACAAATATATCCATTTGGAAAGTGCTGGATTTTAGTATTAAATGGACTTTCTATCTCTAGTTACATTAAAAACAGTCTGGTGCAGACATCTAGTGTGTAAAATAAGAGATAAAAGATACCGATCAGAAGAGAGGGATATATTTAAATTTTTTTGATGCATTACTTTTGAATGCTCCAGACCGAAAATATCACGGGCACGAGAAATGGGAGATGAAAACTAACCCCGTGATTTTGACGAGAGCGAGAGTTAAAGAGTTAACTAATTTGCTAAATAGAATCCAGAAAATTAGTTACCTTAGTTAAACCCTTCCATGCATATTAATTGTTTTTCGGTAACACACTGATGAACATTCAATTCAAAATGTTGCGTAATTTTGTAATCCAACGTCGATGCAATACATTTTCAAACTCACCCAGAAGATTTAGGAAATTTATGTTAATGAATAAATAAAAAGTGAACTAATTGTTTGATTAGTAGGGGAAAATACATAAATTTTGCCACCTAATCTACTGAAGATGCGACTCCATCTTATGACTCGTTTTCTGCTCGGGATGTTGCGTGGTATGCAAAGAGAAAAGAAAATATAGAAGTCACTCCAAAACCTGATAGTAATGTAGCATTATCTAATGATGCGTCTTCCATTCAGGCTAATGTATGTTACCATGTTGCATGAAAAGAAAAATATTAGAAATTGCAATTGCTTCAAATCCTTTCATGGCAAATGTAACTTTTTTATTCTTCCGTTCCAGTTACTCTGCTCCACTATTTTGCATTTGAAGAAAAAAATAGAAAATACAAATGCCCCCAAAAACTGATGACAGTGTAACTTTATGATTAATCTTTTGTTCAGGTTACACCGTGCTACTACTTTGCATAGAAAGAAAAATAATAAATGCGATTGCCCCTGATACCTGCTAGTGATGTGACTTTATTATTCGCCTTCTGTTTAGGATTCTCCCTGCTAGTATGTTGCATGGAAAGAAAAATAATAAATGCGATTGCCCCTTAAACCTGCTAGTAATGTGACTTTATTATTCGTCTTCTGTTTAGGATTCTCTCTGCTAGTGTGTTGCATGGAACGAAAAATAATATATGCGATTGCCCCTGAAACCTGCTAGTAATGTGACTTTGTTATTCGTCTTCTGTTTAGGATTCTCCCTGCTAGTGTGTTGCATGGAAAGAAAAATAATAAATGCGATTGCCCCTGAAACCTGCTAGTAATGTGACTTTATTATTCGTCTTCTGTTTAGGATTCTCCCTGCTAGTATGTTGCATAGAAAGAAAAATAATAAATGCGATTGCCCCTGAAACCTGCTAGTAATTTGACTTTATTATTCGTCTTCTGTTTAGGATTCTCCCTGCTAGTATGTTGCATGGAAAGAAAAATAATAAATGCAATTGCCCCTGAAACCTGCTAGTAATGTGACTTTATTATTCGTCTTCTGTTTAAGATTCTCCCTGCTAGTATGTTGCATGGAAAGAAAAATAATAAATGCGATTGCCCCTGAAACTTTCTAGTAATGTGACTTTATTATTCGTCTTCTGTTTAGGATTCTCCCTGCTAGTATGTTGCATGGAAAGAAAAATAATAAATGCGATTGCCCCTGAAACCTGCTAGTAATATGACTTTATTATTCGTCTTCTGTTTAGGATTCTCTCTGCTAGTGTGTTGCATGGAAAGAAAAAAATATATATATGCGATTGCCCCTGAAACCTGCTAGTAATGTGACTTTATTATTCGTCTTCTGTTTAGGATTCTCTCTGCTAGTATGTTGCATGGAAAGAAAAATAATAAATGCGATTGCCCCTGAAACCTGCTAGTAATGTGACTTTATTATTCGTCTTCTGTTTAGGATTCTCCTTGCTAGTATGTTGCATGGAAAGAAAAATAATAAATGCGATTGCCCCTGAAACCTGCTAGTAATGTGACTTTATTATTCGTCTTCTGTTTAAGATTCTCTCTGCTAGTGTGTTGCATGGAAAGAAAAATAATATATGCGAGATCCGTCAGTGTAGACATGAAGCCATTTAGATCGTGCGTATCTAGTATTTATAGTTTTCTTGAAAACGGCATTTAAAACTGTCTCAGTGGTTTCTGTAGATTCCATTTCCCAGGATACTATGGATACTAGATTTCCACGATCTAAATGGCTTCATGTCTACACTGGCGGATAAGTTGAAGGAAAGCAGGTTGGAGGCGTCATTGGAACATTATCATCACCTCAAAGCAGATACCAAACTCCTGGAAACAATCCAAAAAACATACTTGCTGAATCTCTTATTTTTAACACGAGATTTCTTAGTTTATGTTTAAAAGGGTAACAAAATATCTACAATTATATTTTTTCCTTAATAAACAAAGTTTATTTACAATATTTTTGCCTGAAACTACTTATAAATAATTTAAATAAGTATACATAAGCGTTATCAATTTTTTATGTATTAAAATATTTCCATAGTTAAAATAATTCTTGCTTACAATGAAGAACTGCAAAGAATTTCTATGAGACACCCTATGAAACGTAAAAATAATTAACTGATAAGATAGTTCTACATTTAAAAAAAATGCTGAAAACTTTTTCGAATTTTTAAAGTCTTAATAGATTTTTATATATAGTAAGACTAGTAGATTTTTATATACTTATTATGTAGCTTAAATTTCATAATTACAATACAAATTTATGTCTAAATAAAGTATTAAAAATTCAAACGGCATCCACTTAATCAATGAAAATGAATTATTGATTCAATATTTCCTTTTAAAAATAAATTAGCTAGCGCTGTTACTGAATTTTATTAAGAAATTCTATAATGATATTTTAAACAAAGAAGTTATCGAAACATTTTCTTTTCAGATAAAATCAAACTTCTTATTTCCATCCAATCTATTAAGATTAAAGTATCAGACTAAAATATATTTATTATTCATTTAATTGAGTACTGAGGTTTCTGATAGAGCTTTACCGATTGATTGAGCTTCTGTGTATGCTTCAACTTTGTGGATGAAAGGCTAAAGATTTAATTTCAATAAATCAATATACTTTTTTTAAAAATATAAGTAACCTATTAATTGTATTTTTTAGTGTAAAAAACATCATGTTGAATAAAACACGTTATTAGAAAAACGCCTACATAGTCACCATTTTTCTAACTATTCATAAGATTTTTAATAAGCATTACGTATTAAAGCTGTTAGCTGTCAAGTCCAGCAGAATAATTTCTAGAAAGTTTATTTTTATTAGAATGGATTTAAGTTCGTTTAATTAGTTATAATGAAATCTAAAATTATCAATTCTGAAAATACATTCTGATTTTTTACCAGCACCATTATGTAAGTTCATATGATAGCAAATATTGATAAATGATAGATAATCTATAGTTCAAGACGATTGTTCGTTTTTTGAATAATGATTTTCAAATTTATTTGCTGGATGGAGTTTTAAATTTGGAAATTTCTTGTGAAATTTAAGATGTTGCTTGTTGCTTATAATATCAAAGATGATGATGCATGTTAAGTATTTCTATTATCAAAGCAATAATTATCAAAGCGATATCAATCTAAGATCAATCAGATCTAATTATCAGAGCAATCGGATCTAACTATCAGGGCAATCAGATATAATTATCAGAACAATCAGATCTAATTATCAAAGCAATCAGATCTAATTATCAAAGCTGATGATGTATGTTAAATATTTCTAATTATCAAAGCAATAATTATGCAAGTGATATCAATCTAAGATCAAACAGATCTAATTATCAGAGCAATTCGATCTAACTATCAGAGAAATCAGATCTAATCATCAGAGCAATCAGATCTAATTATCAAAGCAATCAGATCTAATTATCAAAGCTGATGATGTATGTTAAATATTTTTCTTCAGAATGGTGTTCCACAAATGCACAATACTGTGAAATGTTTCTTTAACTATTTTTTGAAACTTCATCTGCAGTTAAGCCTGCAGAACGATCATCTGAAGTTTCATATTTGTACTTCAGCCATCAGAGTTATTTACCAAATCTTTATTTATTGTTCAATGTTTTGCAGCATTTCCTAAAACTTTGATTACAGCTATTTAAGTCTACTAAGCCACCTGTTGAAATTTTACTTTTAGACCAGATTGCCGAACCATCTCCTGAAATTTTTTTGTAGCTCAGTCTACATAGCTTTAATTCTGTAGCTCAGATAAACAGCTAATGTTAAAAAAATCAACTGAAAGTTTATTAAACATTCTGTTCCATACAAATGTACAACAATGCCGTTAGTTTTTCAAAATATTCATTGACACTTTATCTATATTTCAGTTTAACGGCCAATAAGAACTATGCATTAAAAGTCCAATGTACATTTCATTCCATACAAATATAAAACATCACTAAGCACCAGTGATGAAATGCTTTTTTAAAGATTATATGTGTCAACTATTCTACTTATATTAATAATGATAATAATGTGTGCTAACTAACTATTTACTATTATTATCACTATCTTTTTATATATTAATTTCTTGGCATTATAGACAAGCAGGGTCTTTGTTTATTTATAGCTAGATCTTTATTTATGGTTTAGTCAACGCCCGGTGGAGAAATGCAATTGTAAAATTGTCAATTTCCGGAAAACGTTGCTTTTTAAATGATTCCGATCTGTGTTAACAGTTTCATTTTAGTTAAATAAGCATGATTCAGAACAATTAATTCTTATTTCATTAGACTTTGCGTGCTGCCAGATTTGAATAATCTATTGATCAAACATAGTTATTATTATTCACGAAACAAAACATGAATAACTACGAAGCAAATTTGCGATTATTTAGAATTTTAATTCTAGACTTTAGCTCTACTACTGGCGAGGAAACTGTAATTAAAGTACTATTAAGGAGGGTAATTTTGCTGTGCTCATTTGTTTCTTTTATGGATTACCTGGTATTGGTTTTTATATCAGTTGCAGACGAGAGAGTAGAATGGAAGTCATCATTAATCAGCATATTAGCTTTTATTCTGTCCGTACCATCCTACATAATTATGAAGCAACGGAAAAAGGAAATTTCTTGCTTACTAAAATTACTTCCCAGAAATAGCATACCTGATAACCAAACCAATTACATTATTTTCGCTCTGGGTGCTTATACTTTGATTTGCCCATTAACCCATCTGGATTACAGAAGGGAAAAATTCGACGTTTTAAACTTTTTTACCTACGGTTATTCTATCAATCCTGTCTATGCGTGCTTTGTAGTGTATGTCAAACTGTTTTTCTTAAATATCCTTTTTCCTACTTCGATAACATTAATTTCAATTTTGTTTTGCCGTATATGTTGCGCCATCTCAAATCACATCAAGCTGTTGAGTATTAAAATAAGTCGAAAGGAAATGAAAGTCAGCACAAAATCTATGCAAATCGAAATATTAAAGCAGAAATCTAAAATAATCAACCTCTTAAAGCAAATCGATTATATATTTTCTAAACCGGTTTTTCTATTCTGTGCCTCAAGCTTCTGGGTATGTTTCAGTTTTGTGGGTGTAATGTCGGGTTTCACGAAGATAACTTTCTCTTTAATGATTGTGTTTAGAGTATTCCTGTCGTTAATATCGTTTTCTGTTTTGTCTGCTATTATTTGGATAGGGAGTCAAGTCAAAATTGAAGTGGATCGCTTGATTTTCACTGTATGGAATGAACTAGAAGAGAACGCGTTACACGGACTTACCGTTGAAAACGACAATCTATTAAAGGATTTTATTGAAAAGCCTAAATGGAGCTTTCTGCTTGCAAAATCATCTTTTACCACAGAAGTACTATATTAGTAGTTGCAGGAACTATTCTGACGTATAGTTTGCTAATCATGTCTACTGCTTAAACTTAACAAAATAACGGAGCGCACTGGTTTCAGAATTTTAAATAATTGTAAACTAGATGTGTTCACAAGTTACATTCAAGTGTATAAGCAACCATGTAGTAAGTTTTTAACAAACAACTATCGTCAAAGATTTTGCTTTGTTTGCACTGTTGTTATGAACTATATATCTATGAACTATTTTGTAATTGTAAACTATAATTGGTATTTTGTAAACTTTATGCTGTCGCAGGAACTATCTAAACGAATAGTTTGCTGATCTACGATTGAGACTTAATAAAGCAGCTAAGTATGCTGGTTTCAATCTTTTCAGTCGTAATACGGATTTCAAATAAAGCTAGGTTTATCTACAACTAAAACTCAAGTGATAAACAACAATGTAGTAAGTTTCTCACGCACAGCTATCGTCGAAGATTTTTCTTTGTATGCACTACTGATATGAACTATATTTTCCATGAAGGTCATATGTTTATTTTTTATTTTTTGTCATGTTATTTTTAAAGGAACTAACAAGCTTATCTGTATGTATACAGATCTATACTTTCTTTACAAACTGGCGACTGACAGTTGGTAAACAAATACAGCTATTTAAGTCTACTGAATGCAAGCACAAGAGAAAGGTTCTGGGTTCGAATCCCCTATAGCTCTCCTTACTGGGGGAGCAACGTTCGCCCACCGAATGATAATAACCACCCCTGAAAGACAAATCGACGCTGATACACCTGAATTAATGAAATGTTAATGCAACTGGGCATTAGAGAAGAAAAACTGTCTATATAAAATTGTATATTCTGCCAAACATTATACAATACTTAAGATAAAAAATCTGTAGCTTTCCCAACAAAACTAATATCAGAAACGCGAATCAGTACAGATCATGTACATGTATAAATGTATCAAAAATTTTTGTTCTCCACTGTTATTAGCCCTACCTTCGAATAAATGTATCTCAAAATAGTTCGAATACCATTTTTTTCTTCTCACGCTGATTATAGCACATCTGTAAATGTCACTTACCTGGCTCAACCACTCAGTTTTTGTACGAAGTAATTTGTCTTATTGTGAGCTGTTTATGTCCAAAACTATAACCAATCAGATAAACCAATAATTATGTTTCTACAGTAAACCATATTAATTTGATTTGACTTTGTATGAAATCTTCTGTTTTATAGTTTGTAATTATGTCCGGGAGTATAACTTAACTGTAAAGCAACAAAGTAGATTTTGTAACAAGCTTATTTTTCATTAACATTATTCATTATGCTTGCTATGCAATTTTATTATGTTTCATTGTGCTTATTATGTTTCATATCATTATCGTTATGTTATATGCCATGTTTTGCTTTTTTTTGTATTATCATGTTTCATTAAGCTTGTTTTGTTATGTTACATTGTTGCTTGATATATCTTGTAATGTATGTTACTTGTTTGTATGCTTGTTTCATTATGTTTGTTGTTATATATTATATGCTTGTAGCATATAATATATAACATGTATTCGTGGAATATTATCACTATGTATGTTTTAAAGCATATGAAATATTTTGCTTTATACTGCACAATACTATAATGACTATTAAATTTCAAATAATAACTTGCACACAATTATAGGATTAACAAAGTCAAAGAATTTACCATCATATGAATTAGCAATTAGCAGACTGACCAATTATCCGATTTCAGTTACAAGCAGTTACTCAATTGTAACTACTAGTAATGCGTTTTTGTAACTGTCTATAAGTAATGATTCTAGATTCCATAATCAATATATATATATGAATATA
>NC_092212.1:66646258-66666212 GCF_043381705.1 Parasteatoda tepidariorum | reverse complement strand
TATATATATATATCCACGAATATATTCATATCAAATCGAACGTGATAAATATTATTTCGGACATTCACCAAAGCGACTATGTGTTTGTTGACATTCAACGGTGAAAGTCAGAAATAAGGGTATTTAGCAAATATTTATGCTTTTATTAAATAACGGCTTATAAGCAGGTATCAATTTAATAGAAATATAGCATAGCTCAGAGAAGAACAACACAAAGATATATCTAGAGTTAGTACACAATTCAAATTCACCACAAAGCATTAAGCTGATTGGCGAGATCGTTCGAGCATAGAGTCGCCAAATAAAAAACTAGGGGAATTCAACATTCGTTACTTTCCTTTCGAATAACCATTTTTTAATAAAAGAATCAATTTGAAGTAATTTTGACTGCGAGCTTTGTGGAAAGAAAAAAATATTTGAAAAATGATTATTGGAATATTTTTAAAAAGTATACTTTTATTTAAAATCAATGGTCTTATATCAGATATTCGATATTCTTACTGTTTTGCATAGAGAAGGTTTTGTTTCTTCAATATTTATTCTAATGAACTTTTCAAAACAAAGGATGCTTCTAAATTTAAAGATTTCTATTAAAAGAATTTTTTTTGGACTATGGAATAAATACTAAGTGCTTCTCAAATGATTTTCTTATTTTAATTGTGGTATAGCCCATTTTTCGCTTAGCGTTCAATTAAAAGATATTTTTTATAATGAGCAAAACGTAAAACGGGAAGCTCATATCTCTATTTAATCTTTATCCACTTTATTTTAAGAATCTAAGTCCAAACAGTATTTTCACCCCTTAACGATCGGTTAATTTTCAAAACGGTCGTAAAAGTGCTAATTTTGCCTAATACACGTATTTGATTAGTGCTGACATCTAGTTTAAAATAAACTAACTATCTTAAAAATATCCTGGTACTGCCATCTGGTGTGTAAAATGAGAAATAATATTATTTGCGGGCAAAAGAAATGAATTAGTTTTATTCTTATTGGCGCGATTCTACTGAATACTCCAGCCCGGAAATTTCACAGGAACGAGAAATAGAGGGCGAAACCTCACACCATCATTTTCACGGGAGCGAGAAAGAAGGGATTAAAATACTCTGAGTATAATAGGTTAATTGGTTTACTAAAACCGGATGACTGTCACCGGAAAAGAAATTTAAAAAAGTGGTTGTTCAGGAATAATAGTAAACAGTGCGCATGCGTTGCTATGGCGATCGCTGAAGTTTGATAATTTTTTTAGAATTCTATTTTTTCACTTTAATTTCTATTATGCATTGAGATGGTGAGTTTATTTTGAGGTATGGATCAGAGAGATACTATAAACTGCTTCGCGAGTTGCAAATAGAAGAGAATTTAATCGCTTGAGCGAAGTTTTTGTTATTCTTGTTAATTAAGAATCAGAAAGTCTACCGTTCAGTGGGGACGAATGTTTTACGATACTGCCAAATATTTAAAATTTTTAAATATTTTTTCTCAATGCCCACCGATTGTCAATCGTCATTCAGGTATCAGTAAGGCAGATTTGTAGGTCACTCTGTCAGGGCACCATATTAGATGGGACAGCGTTGCTCCGACATTAAGGACACGTAGTATAGAGAATGACGCCAGCTGGCAGAGTGGTAGCACTTTGCGCTGCCGTACCACAGGTCCCTGGTTCGATCCTCGGGCCGGGCTGGGTTGACTCAGCCTTTCATTCCTTCAGTGGATCGATAAATGAGTACCAAGCATGTTTGGGAACTAAACATTGGGGGATCCGCGTGCGGCTGACCACCTGACCAGAACATCTGCTTCTGCACCCCAGAGCCCAAGGTCAAGAAAACTGAGATGGGCACAGTAGGCCTTGGCCCTCTAGGGCTGTCGTGCCGCTGAGTTTAGAGTAGTATAGAGAATGAAAGAACATCCATGCGTCTTACCTGGGATTCCAACCCAGGACCATTTTGATGTGAGCTCAGCTACCTGGCCAGAGTCAGGTCGGCAAACGTTTCAATATTATATAGAGAATAAAGTAAATCAGTTTTAACATCTAGATGTATTTGCTTTAAGCTACACACACATTTTGGCTAATGGCAGTCAGTAAAAACAATACAGTAATACAAAACGTTATCTTCCGAACAAGTTTTAAAAAATTAGAAAAAAAGTGTTTATATTTGAAATTTGTTTTTAAAAAAAATAACATCATATTTCGTTTCCGGCAAAATATTCGCCTACGTTTCATACCCGATGGGAGACACCGTTAAAAGTATTGAAAATCAACTCCATAAAAATAATGGGTAGAAAAAAGAAGAAGAAGAAAGCTTTACATCCATAGAGAATATATTTACTTATTTGAGAAAGTTGACTGAACTATTCTATGGCGGATACTATCAATTTTTATTTATTCATTCCCCCGATTGGGCATTTTTTGACTCAGCTGATATACGGACGAGTTTTTTGAAGCAAGGGAAAAACATAACAGTTTTTCTTTTTAGCGATTCAAGGCATTATTATGTAAATAAAAAACAAGGAATAGAAGTAAAGAATTCCTTTTGTTGATTAAAACGAGAGATTTTTAAAAAATATTATTTCTAGTTTCTACATTTTATTCTGGATTTGCATATTACTGGGGGCAGGAAATCATACATATTACTGAGGAAACAGACATGTTCTTTTGAAGATTGTATTTAAATTATGCTATCATTTATTATCAAATTTCAAAATGATGTTCAAAATGAAAGTTCAAAAAGAAGATAAAACAAAGGAAAATTAGGGGGGGGGAGGAAAAATAGTAATCAAAAAAGTAACAAACAACTGGAAAAAAAGGGATAAAATTTTTTTGAAAAATCCGAAAAATAAAAGGTATAATCTTTTCATCAGCCCACACGATTAATAAAGGGTGCTTTCTGATATTGTATCAATATAACCAAAGCAAAATTTATCAATACAATAGTGTGAGGAGCACTCAAAGACTTTTTTACAAAAATTACAACAAATGAAATAGATCACAATAAGTAAAAATAACACGTAAAAACAGAAAATAAAATAAAATTAAAAGAAAAAGCAGAATAAAAGATAAAACATCGTCTATAAGGCGAGTAGCGAATTCAAATGTACTTACATGAACGGGAAATTTTTCAAGAATGATTTGAAATATTTTCGTAACAAGATTGCCAGATTGCAAAATATGAAAACAGAAGCGCAAATTGAGTGCAAATTAACTAGAGGAGTTTTATCATAAAGTGCCGTTCTTACTGCATTACTGAAGTGCGTTTGATTTGTTAGTTACCAAGGATGGGCCTTATATATCTATCTATCTATCTATCTATATATATATATATATAAACTCATGTTTGTGANTTCAATCTGCGACGTAAAAATATATCGGAAGCAGTAACCCGGAAGTCTTGAAAGAGCAATTTCACCACTAGCGCCACCACCCTTAGCTTTACACGATCACACATCCATATTTATCTATCTATCTATCTAGATATATATATAAACTCATGTTTGTGAAAATAGCAACACCATGAAGGAATCGTCATAATTAAATGAAAGTTAATGCACAGTTGACTGGTAATGGTACAAATAAATGATATTAAACTTTCAAAGCAAACAAACAATAACAAGAGATCAAAATCAGTATTTTGTGTAGCAACCACGCGCCGCAATAAGTGCTGCTAACGACGTTGGCTCGGAGTCAAGCAAATTTTAAATGTCCGTCTGAGGAAGAGCATTCCATATTGCTTGTATGCGCAACCAAAGTTCGTGTGTGGAATCATCAGGATCACGAGCGAGACGCCGATCAACGAAATCCCACACATGTTCAATCGGCGACATATCCGGGGAATACGCAGGCCAAGGAAGAAGCTGTATCTGCCGCGATGCAAGGAATTGTTGAACAGTCCTAGCAATATGAGGGCGGGCATTATCCTGTTGAAATACAGTGCCTGGCAAGGATTGAAGGAAAGGAACAGCTTGGGGCTGTAGAACTTCACTGATGTACCGGTTGATGTTCAGATTACCCACAATTCATAGCGATTGAGATCGTCCATGATATGCTATGGCCCCCCAGATCATAACTCCGGGTGTTCGTCTACTGTGGCGTTCGATAACGCACTCCGGAAGGTGGTGTTCACCGGCATGGCGTCTGACACGAATGCGGCCACCATGGTACCACAAATTAAGGCGGGATTCGTCTGAAAACGCGACACGCTGCCAATCAGCACTCCAGTCCCTACGCTGGTTGGCCCATTGTAGCCGTAGGTTGCGATGGTTCAGCGTGAGGGGGATCCTGCATAAAGAATTCCTTGCGCGCAGTCCACGCTGCAGCAGACGCCTACGAATTGATGAAGAACCCAATGAAACACCTGTAGCTTTTGACCACTGTGTTGCCAGTTGTCTAGAGGGAGCCGCACGGTCCATCTCCGCCATGCAGCCCAGGTGTCTATCATTGTGAGCTGACGTGACATTTCGAGGTCCACTCCCGTATTTCCGAGTTGTCTGACACTCGTCCGTCCACTGCTTCCAAAAAAGCATCACTGTGCTGCTGTTACGCAGCGCACGAGCGGCTACTGCACGATAAGACAAACCAGCTTCATGAAGGCTGATGATTCTCCCCCGTTCAAACTCCGTAAGTTGTTGAAATCTCGCTCTCTTTCGTCGAAGAGGCATAAGTAACGACTGAGCTAACGTTTACCTTAAGCAGATAATAAGATTAAAAGATGTAATCTCTTAATCAGCTCACACGATTATATCCGCAAAAAAGTGTGCTTTCTAAGATTGCAAGAAATATATCGATAAAATAGTATAAGGACCACTCAAAAAATTGAAACAAAATAGAAAACAATAAGCAAAATATATATTACGAAGAAAACGGAAAATAAAAGATAAAGAAAAAACAGAACAAAACTCAAAACAAAATCTATAAATAGATTAATGAATTCAAATGAATTTATTACTGTTTATTATTATTAATTTTTTTATAGTTTGTTTTAGTTATTTTAATGATTTTTTCATCTCTTTTCGATAATCTTTAATCTCGTTTTTACGAGAAAGCGTATGAAACATAGAAATAATTAACTGATAAGATGGTTTTACGATGGTTTTTTTATATTTAAAAGGGTAACAAAATACCTATAATAATATTTCTTTCTTAATAAGCAAAGTTTATTTACAATAATTTTGGCTGAAACTACTATTAAATAATTTAAATAAGTATACTTAAGCTTTACCAATTTTTTTATGTATTAAAGTGTTTTCATAGTTAAAACAATTCTTCTTACAATTTAGCACTGCAAAGATGTTTTTATGGAAAAGCGTATGAAACATAAAAATAATTAACTGATAAGATGGTTTTACTATGTTTTTTTTATATTTAAAAGAGTAACAAAATACCTATAATAATATTTTTTCCTTAATAAACAAAGTTTATTTATAATAATTTTGGCTGAAACTACTAATAAATAATTTAAAAAAGCATGCATAAGCTTTATCAATATTTTTATGTATTAAAGTGTTTTCATAGTTAAAACAATTCTTGCTTACAATGTAGTACTGCAAAGAATTTTTATGAAAAACTGTATGAAACGTAAAAATAATTAACTGATAGGATAGTTCTGCATTTAAAAAAATGCTAAAAACTTTTTCGATTTTTCAATGGTTTTATAGATTTTCATATATAGTAAGACTAGAAGAAAGAGCAGATTTTTACATATTTATTAAAAATTGTAAATTTAGAATTTATGAAGTATAAAAAATTCTAACGGCATCCATTTAATCAATGAAAATGAATTATTGATTCAATATTTCCTTTAAAAAAAAATTAGCTAGCGCTGTTATTGTATTTTATTAAGAAATTCAATAATGATATTTTAACAAAGAAGTTATCGAAACATTTTCCTTTCAGATAAAATCAAACTTCTTATTTCCATCCAATCTATTAAGACTAAAGTATCAGAATAAAATATATTTATTATTCATTTAATTGAGTACTGAAGCTTCTGATAGAGCTTTATTGATTGACTGAGTTTCTGGGTATGATTCAGCTTTGTGGATTAAAGGTTCGAGATTTAATTTCAATAAATCAATATACTTTTTTTAAAAATAAGTAACATATTAATTGAAATTTTTAGTGCAAACAAACATCATGCTCTATAAAACACGTTATTAGGAAAACGCCTACATATTCATCATTTTCCTAACTATTCATAAGATTTTTAATAAGCATTACGCATTAAAGCTTTTAGCTGTCAAGTCTAGCAGAATAATTTTTCGAAAGTTTGCTTTTATTTGAATTCGTTATAAAGTTCGTTTAATTAGTTATAATAAAATCTAAACTTATGAATTCTGAAAATACGTTCTGATATTTTACCAGCACCATTATGTAAGTTTATATGATAGCAATATTGATAAATGATAGAGAATCTATAGTTCAAGACGATGCATTGTTTTATGAATATTGATTTTCAAGCTTATTTGCACCATTGAGTTTTAAATTTGGAAATTTCTTGCAAAATTTAAGATGTTGCTTGTTGCTTATATAATATCAAAGATGATGATGCATGTTAAGTATATCTAATTATTAAAGCAATAATGATCAAAGTGATATTTATCTAAGATCAATCAGATCTAATTATCAGAGCAATCAGATCCAAGTATCAGAGCAATCAGATCTAATTATTAGAGCAATCAGATCTAATTATCAAAGTAATCAGAACTGATTAAAGGTAATGGTAAATGTTAAATATTTCCTTTTCAGAATGGTGTTCCATAAATACAAAATACTGTGAAATATTTCTTTAACTATCTTTTGAAACTTCATCTGCAGTTAAGCCTGCGGAACGATCATCTGAAATCTTATGTTCGTACTTCTGTCCGTAGAGTCATTTGCCAAATCTTTATTTATTGTTCAGTGTTCTACAGCATTTCCTAAAACTTTGATTACAGCTAGGCAAGTCTACTGAGCCACTTGTGGAAATTTTATTTTTAGTCCAGATTGCCGACCTATCTCCTGAAAATTATTTGTAGCTCAGTCTACATAACTTCATTTCGGTAGCTCAGTTAAAAAATCTAAGGAGAAAAAAATCAATTAAAAGGTATATCAACGGAGCAATCTGATTCATGCATAATCTGATTCATGCAATTGTACAACAGTGCCGTTAGTTTGTCAAACTATTATTAAAATTAACGGCCAATAAGAAATAAGCGTTAAAAAAACTTAGATCCAATGTTAATTTCGTTCCATACAAAGACAAAGATAAAACATCACTAAGCACCAGTGATAAAATACATTTTTAAAGATAATAAGATGTGTCAACTATTCGACTTATATTAATATTGATAATAATGTGTGTTAAGTAGCTACTTACTATTATTATCACTATCTTTTTATATATTTATTTCTTGATATTATAGGTAAGCAAGGCCTTTGTTTATTTATAGTTGGGCCTTAATAGTTAAACAAACAGAACAATTAATTCTTATTTCATTGGACATTGCATGCCACCAGATTTGAATAATTTATTGATCAAACATAGTTGATATTATTTACGAAACAAAACATGAATAACTACGAAGCGAATTTGCGATTATTTAGAATTTTAATTTTAGACTTTACCTCTACAACTGGCGAGGAAACTGTAATTAAAGTACTATTAAGGAGGGTAATTTTACTGTGCTCATTTGTTTCTGTCATAGATTACTTAGTATTGGTTTTTATATCAGTTGCAGACGAGAGAGTAGAATGGAAGCCATCATTAATCAGCATTTTTGCCTTTGTTCTGTCCATACCATCCTACATAGTTATGAAGCTGAGAAAAAAGGAAATTTATTGCTTACTAAAATTACTTCCTAGAAATAACATTCCTGATAACAAATCCAATTACATTATTTTCGCTTCGGTTGCTTATACTTTGATTTGCCCACTAACCCATCTGGATTACAGAAAGGAAAAATTAGACAACTTATCCTTTTTTACCTACGGTTATTCTATCAATCCTGTCGGTACGTGCTTTGTTGTGTATGTCAAACTGTTTTTCTTAAATATCGTTTTTCCTACTTCGATAACATTAACTTCAGTTTTGTTTTGCCGTATATGTTGCGCCATCTCAAATCACATCAAGCTGTTGAGTATTAAAATAACTCGAAATGAAATGAAAGTAAGCACAAAATCTATGCAAATCAAAATATTAAAGCAGAAATCTAAAATAATCAACCTTCTAAAGCAAATCGATGATATATTTTCTCAACCGATTTTTCTATTTTGTGCTTCAAGCTTCTGGGTATGCTTCAGTTTTGTGGGTGCAATGTCGGGTTTCACAAGCATAACTTTCTCTTTGATGATTGTATTTAAAGTACTCTTATCGCTAATATCGTTTTCTGTTTTGTCTGCTATTATTTGGGTAGGGAGTCAAGTCAAAATTGAAGTGGATCACTTGATTTTCACAGTATGGAATAAACTAGAAGAGAACGCATTGCACGGACTTACGTTTGAAGACGATACTTTAATAAAGGATTTCATTGAAAAGCCTAATTTGGAGCTTTCAGCTTGCAAAATCATCTTTTTCCACAGAAGTACGATACTAGCAGTTGCAGGAACTATTCTGACGTATAGTTTGCTAATCATGTCTACTGCATAAACTTAACAAAGCAACAGAACGCATTTTTTTCAGAATTTTAAGTAATAGTAGGTTAGATATGTTCACAACAGAAATTCAAGTGATAAACAACAATGTAGTAAGTTTCTCGCAAACAGCTATAGTCGAAGATTTTGCTTTGCATGTGTTACCGGCAAAGTATGAAACGCCGGCATTGTATAGAATGCCTAGGCAATGTATAGAATTCCGGATGCTTTTAGGCAAAGTATGAAATAAGCGTCCTGACGAGGTTATTATGTAAATGATGTGCATGTTACTGTGAATAACCGAAATCGGTGGTTGTTCACTTTCACCGATGAATGTTAACAATCACATAGTCGCTTTGGTGAATGTCCGAAATATTTATTACATCCGATTTGATATTAATTTATTCGTGGATATAGTTACATTTATTCGATATTTTAATACTTGCTGACAATACATTAGAAGAAAGAACAGTGTTTGGAGTATCGGGCAAATGTATACCGGGCAATGGCACTTGACCTTAAAAAACATCAGTGTAGAGTATACCGGACAATGGCACTTGATCTTAAAAAAATCAATGTAGGGTATACCGGGCAATGGCACTTGACCTTAAAAAAAAACATCAGTGTAGGATAAACCGGGCAATGGCACTTAAGTAGACCTAGTATGACTTGACCTTTGGTAAATGTCCGAAATATATACTAGGTCTAATGCTACTGCCCGGTATACATTTGCCCGGTATATCCTACACTGATGTCTTCTTTTAAGGTCAAGTGCCATTGCCCGGTATACATTTGCCCGATACTCCAAACACTGATGTTTCTTCTAATCTATCGTCAGTAAGTATTAAAATATCGAATAAATGTAATCTATCGTCAGTAAGTATTAAAATATCGATTTAATGTAATTATATCCACTAATAAATTAATATCAAATCAGATGACGTTTTGAATTTGTCATTTTTGAATGACAATTTGACGAGTCGGAGATGTATTTTATACTTTGCCGGTTTCTCATTTGGCATTCTATAGAATGCCTAGGCAATGTGTGAAATATAAATCATTTCAAACCTTGCCGGCTAATTTTAAGCATTCTATATAATGCCTAGGCATTCTTTACAATGCCGGATTTCATACTTTGCCGGTAACATATGCACTACTGTAATGAACTATATTTTGCATGAAGTTAATGTGTTTTTTTTTGTCATGTTATTTTTAAAGGAGCTGGGAAGTTTATGTGTATGTATACAGACCTGTACTTTCTTTACAAACTACCCACTGGACTGTGAAGGGGTCAGGAAACTGGTCTTGCATCAGAAAGGTTCTTAGTTCGGATCTCCCATAGCTCTCCTTACTGGGGGAGCAACGCTCGCCTACCGAATGATAATAACCACCCCTGAAAGAGTGGACAATAAATCGATCCTAATACGGGCTGAATTAATGAAATGTCAATACAGATGGGCATTACATAAGAAAAACTTTCTATATAAAATTGTATATTTTGCCAAAAATTAAACTATACTTAAGATATCAATTAGAAAAAATCTGCGGATTTCCTAACAAATCAAATACGCGAATCAGTTAAGATGATGTACTTGTATAAATGTAAAATTTTTTTTTCTCCAGTGTTATTAGCCCTACCTTCTAATAAGCATATCTTAAAATAGTCGGAATACCCTTTTTTTTTCTCACATCGATTATAACACATCTGTAAATGTCACTTACCTGGTTCCACCACTCAGCTTTTCTACGAAGTAATTTGTCTTATCGTGCGCTGCTTAAGTCCAAAACTATAACAAATCAGATAAATCAACAATTACGTTTCTAAAAAGTGCAACCATATTCATTTGATTTGACTTTGGGTGAAATCTTCTGTTTTATAGTTAGTAATTATGTCCGGGAGTATAACTTAACTGTAAAGCAACAAAGTAGATTTTATAACAAGCATATTTTTCATTAAGATTATTCATTCTGCTTGCTATGCAATTTCATTATGCTTCATTGGGCTTATTATGTTTCATATGCTCATCGATATGTTATGTGCTTTGTTTTGCTTTTTTCGTACCATTATGTTTCATTAAGCTTGTTTTGTTATGTTTCATTGTTGTTTGTTATATCTTATAATGTATGTTACTTGTTTATATCCTTGTTTTCATTATGTTTGTTGTTATATATTACATGCTTGTAGCATATAAAACGTAACATGTATTCGTGGAATATTATAAATATGCTCTTAATTTATAAATATATTATATATATATTTATATATTACAAATATGTTATATTATAAATATATTATAAATTTGCTCCGTAAATTACTATAATGACAAATAATAACTTTCAAATAGTTATGGGATAAACAAAGTCAGTCAATGAATTCATTAACATATGAAAGGTCCCGGAATCTGCCAATCCCGGGATCTCTTAGAACTCTGCCCTCAGTCTGGTCGGAAAATGGTTTTATATCATATGAAGAATTAAGTTAATCAGTTTTAACATCTAAATGTATTTCTTTTAAGTTACACACATATTTTGGTTAATGGGAATCAACAAAAAAATAAATACATTCATACAAGACATTATCTTCCTCACAAATTTTACAAAAATGAACAAAAGTGTTTGAAATTTGTTTTTAAAAAAATAACATCATACTCGTTTCTGGCAAAATCTTCTCCTACGTTTCATATCCGATGGGAGACACCGTTAAAAGTATTGAAAATTAACTCCATAAAAATAATGGGTAAAAGAAAGAAGAAAGCGTAACATCCACAGAGAATATATTTACTTATTTGAGAAAGTTGACTAAACTATTCTTTGGCGGATACTATCAATTTTTATTTATTTATTCCCTCGATCGGGCATTTTTTGACTGAGCTGATATACGGACGAGTTTTTTGGAGCACGGGAAAAACATAACAGCTCTTCCTTTTAGCGATTCAGGGCATTATTATGTAAATAGTAAACAAAGAAAAGAAGTGAAGATTTTTTTTACTGTTTATAGCGATAGATTTTTTTAAAATATTATTTCTAGTTTCTATATTTTATTCGGGATTTGCATATTACTGGGGGCAAGAAAGCATGCATATTACTGAGGAAACAGACATGTACTGCTGAAAATTTTATTTTAATTATGCCATCTTTTGTTATGAAAAATATCGATGTATTTCATTTATGAAATTTTCACAGCTCACAAATACATATAACATATAAATAGAGAAAAACTGTAGCTGAACATATATATATATATATATAACATAGGCATTCTATAGAATGNCTAAAACTAGCCGGCAATGTATGAAACGATTTATATTTCACACATTTCTTAGGCATTCTATAGAATGCCAAATGAGAAACCGGCAAAGCATAAAATACATCTCCAATTCATCAAAATGACATTCAAAAATGACAAATTCAAAACGTATATATATATTATATATATGTACAACAACAGAGTTTTTCTCTATTTATATGTTATATGTATAACCCAGCTATCATTATAAGCTATTGACAATTTTAAAAAAAATTTTATAAGTTATAAAAAAAGTATAGACATATAAAATAAGCATAAGTATATAAAATAAGTATGAATGAATATATAAAGTAAGTAAATCGCCATAAAACGTCGTTTTTGATGGCAGAGCTTTCAAAAAAGAGTTTTTATGCATTATTTTCTTTATATGAATGTATATAAGTTGTAAAATAAGTATAAGTATATAAACTAAGCATAATTACATAAAATAAGCGAAAGTACATAAATAAATATATAAAATAAATTTAAACATATAAAATAATGTTATAGATGTTGCATGGAATTAATCAGCATAGATCGTTATTTGTGATGTCAGAGCCTTCGAAAAAGAGTATTTAAGCGTTATTTTCTTTTGCAGTTCTAATTGGATATATACTCCAAATTTGGTTTGATATAATTGAAGAAAAAAAACCGTTTTTCTACATTTGTAATTATTTAAACATTCAATTATGGTTGTGGGTAGGAGTTATGTAAAAAGTTTTATCCAAAAAAAAAAAGAAAGAAAGAAAGAAAGAAAAAGATTAACTGAAAAGCCTACTATTTTAATGTCTGATGCCATTTGGAAAATTTTTCAAATCAGATTCTTCTTTACTTATTCCACTTCATGTAGTGAAGTGCATCTTGTCTAACATTTCTTTTATCAAGTTTATATAAAGTGATGAAAAAAGCCATCTGCATAAGGAATCTTTCCTCGCACGAAAGTAAACAACTTCCTGAGAATATGGACGTAGTGATTCTCAAGGAAATATACGAATGTTTTAACAAACTTTTCCATAGAATTGGAGAATAAAGTAGCAGATTATGCAAATTTTTTCATGACTGTAGCCATTTAAAAGAGTTCCTTTTATAAATTTGATGACCATGTTAATTCAAAACAAACAGACTTTCCTCACTTTTATGTAAAATAAGATGTCTTCTTTTTGGGGGGTCATTTTTAATGGAAGGTACAAACCCAATCGTTGAATTGGTTTAAAATATTAACAACAATGGATTTATTTTAAAATCACTTGCTTGTCCAAGCACTGGTATGAGTAACAATAATACTAGATTTAGCTTCCTATTATTATAACGCGAAGTTTTGTAGAACTTTTGTAGAAATAAAAGATACCGAGCAGAAGAGAGGGATATATTTAAACTTTTTCTGATGCATTACTTTTGAATGCTCCAGCCCGAAAATATCACGGGCGCGAGAAATGGGAGATGAAAACTTACTCCGTGATTTTGACGAGAGCAAGAGGTAAGGAGTTAGCTAATTTGCTAAATAGAATCCAGAAAATTAGTTACCTCAGTTAAACCCTTCAATGCACATTAATGGTTTTTCGGTGACACTGATGAGCATTCAATTCTAAATGTTGCGTAATGTTGTAATCCAACTTCGAAGCAATACATTTTCAAACTCGCTTAGAAGATTTGGGTAATTTATGTTCATGAATAAATAGAAAGTGAACTAATTGTTTGATTAGTATAGGAAAGTACATAAAAATTTTCCACCTAATCTAATGAAGATGTGACTCCATCTTATGACTCGTTTTCTGCTCGGGATGCTGCGTGGTATACGAAGAGAAAAGAAAACATAGAAGTCACTCCAAAACCTGATAGTAATGTGGCATTAAGTCATGATGCGTCTTCCATTTAGGCTAATGTATGTTACCATGTTGTAGGAATAGAAAAATATTAGAAATTGCAATTGCTTCAAATCCTTTCATATGATTCGTCTTCGGTTCTAGTTAATCAGATGGAAAGAAAATTAATAACTGCAATTGCCTCAAAGCCTGATAGTAATGTGACTTTATTATTTTTCTTCTGTTAAAGTTACTCTGCTCCACTATTTTGCATGGAAAGAAAAAATAGAAAATACAAATGCCCCCAAAAACTGATGACAGTGAACTTTATGATTGATCTTTTGTTCAGGTTACACCGAGCTACTATGTTGCTTGGAAAGAAAAATAATAAGCGCGATTGCCCCCGAAATCTGATAGTAATGTGACTTTATTATTCGTCTTTTGTTTAGGTTTCTCTCTGCTACTATGTTGCATGGAAATAAAAATAATAAACTCAATTGCCCCCCAAATCTAATGGCTATGTGACTTGATTACATGGATTGTTTTCTATGATCTCTGTTATCATGTTACGAGAAAAGATAGACAACAAAAACTACTCCAAATTCTGATGTCCCAGTAATTTGATTTTAAGAGATTTCTTTAATTCAGCATGATCCATTTTACCGTGTTACATGGTGAAACATCATGAAAAGTGTCTCTAAACCAGATGGCAATGGAATTTTATCTTATGATCTTACTTTTGTTTAAAGATAATTTGTCTTTAGTTGCTCTATTTACGAAGAAGAACAGTATTTTTTAATATATTTTTATTTCTAGCAGTGTCACTTAATATATATCATTCCCCAGAATGTAAAAACACTCCGCCCAGACTCCTAAAGAATGACAACAATTAAAAAAAATTAAAAAATTAAAACATTCGAAATACAAAAAAATTTGGAACAAAGAAACATTAAACAGAATATCAACAATAAAAATATAAACAGAAAATCAGTCAGTTAGCAGTGCCTGCGACTGTTCCCTAGCATTCCAGTATCTGTCATAGATTTTGCCAGTAACTGGGGGACAAGCCCCCAGATTCTCAGCATTCATTGGGGAGTCTTCCCCGCATAAGACACAGTTTGGATCGGAAAAGATCTTAAGTCTATGGAGGTGAGCAGAAAGGCAGTCGCGTCCGGTTTCCAACCTGAAGGCAGCAACTGCACTGAGTTTCGGGTGATCAAGGATATTACTCAGAGTCTTCCTTCAGACTTTGTCACCCATTTGTTCATTTAAATTATTTTCATGTCTCTTAATTATCGTGTTTTTAATTATTCTATTTATGGAAGAGTAGGGAATTTCTCTCTGGAAGCTCTGTAAAATACCAGTTCCTTTTTTAACAGGAATATCTGGCATCTCGTTTCCATAGATATTACAGTGAGAAGGAATCCACTGAAGCATAATATTCTATTTTAAGGACATAAGTAGCCCCAAATTCTCTTTACAACTTTTAATTCCGAGAGAATCTGAAAAATCAACAGATGTTACTGATTGGATTGCCGAGATGGAGTCGACAAATATAACGACATTCTCTATGTCATCTATTCTTGATAATAGTTGTTGTGAAGTAGTTCTAATAGCCACCATCGAAAAGAGTGGTGTTTGGTCCCAAACTCAAATAAAATGAAAATAGTTCAGCATTTCTTTTATTTAATTTTATTTCAATGGCACATTAAAAGACAATTGAACATCAGAAAGATAACAATAATAAGATAACAATTAGATAACAATAGAATAAGATAACAATTGCTTGCTCTATAAATAAGAGCAAGCAATCCAGTAGCGTTACCAGATAGATTTCCGAGGGAGAGCAGGGCACATAAGCCGGTCCATTACATCGCGGAGGTCACACAATGTACAAAAGGGATCACGAACCACGTTGATGCGGCATAGATGTTTTTTCAGGCAATCGTGGTCAGTTATCAGACGAAACAGGGCGACAGATTTCATCCTAAGCTACAGTGGGACATTAAGAATCTGTTTAAGCCATGGTATATTGGAATTACGATTTTTGAGTTCCTCGTGATAAGAGGCCCTGAAGATGTTCTTTATGAGACTTCTGATATTGTAGAAAGGGAGTCGGGAATTAGATCTCTGTACAGAAACAATCAGCTCGCTTATTTCCATCTTGTCCCAACCGAGATCCACCAGCTTAGACATGAAGCCGTTCAGATGGTGGATATCTAGTATTTATAGTTTCCTTGAAAACGTCATTTAAAACTGTCTCAGTGGTTTCTTGTAAATGCCATTTCCCTGGATACTATGGGTACTAGATATCCACCATCTAAATGGCTTCATGGCTAACCTGGCAGATAAGCTTAAAGAAAGCAGGTTGGAGGCATCATTCGAACAATATCATCAACTCAAAGCAGATATTATGTACCAAACTCCTGGAAACAATCCAAAAACATAGTTACTGAATCGCTTATTTTTAACATGAGATTTCTTAGTTTATGTTTAAAAGGGTAACAAAATACCTGTAATAATATTTTTTCCTTAATAAACAAAGCTCATTTATAATAAATTTCCCTGAAACTACTAATAAATAGTTAAAATAAGTATACATAAGTTTTCTAAGTATGCATAAGTTTATTTATTTTTTTTGTCGTATGCCTGTTTAGGCAGTGGGGGTGCGATTGTATCTGTTTTTCAGTGGCGCCATCTATGGCCAAGAATTCGACTTCTGCCACGCCATTCACACAACCACAACCCGTTTATAGGGCTAGCCACATTCACACACAAAGTAGAAAGGACATAGAACAAAGAGAGAGAGAAAGAAACACCCATGCTTTGCCCGGGATTTGAATCCAGGACCTTTTTGCTGCAAGGACAGTTTCCTGCCCCCTACACAGGCCGGTCGACTTTTCATGTATTAACACTAGGCTTACGGGACGCGTCATTTTGAAGCATTTCGAATTTTATAAGGAAAATTACAAAACCAGTTTGCATTTTTATTTCCTCTCTTGTAGTGATTTTTATCCATTGATCGAGGTAAATATATATTGAAGTCCATTTTCTGCAAAAGCATTGAAATATTGAAATTCTCTTTGTGGTATACCTATCTCTACGTATATCCGTCATTTTGACTCGATTGTAATTTAGACAGAATTTTGAGTAAACATGCAAACATCACATCAATAATAAATAGGAATGTACCGACAATAATTCGATTCGTTATATCAAATGAAACAAGCGATAAACAGCTGCTGCTGATAAGCAATAATAGAGAGAACAAACGCGGAATGTCAATTGATCTCATAGAGTCAGATTTTGAAGGCTTCAGTTGCTTAGTTCGAGTATTGAAAAATAGAATACTAGAATATTTCATAGATATATATCTCATATTTTCATTTCTTTCTTATAGTATATAATTACATTGCTTTCTAAGTCACTTAAAGTGCTGCTACAATGTATTCGTTCATGTGTCAAATTGACGCTCGTTTGTAGAGATAGGTATATAAGAAAAGTCCGTAAACCTAGTGTTAAAGTGTTTCATAGTTAAGACAATTCTTGCTTACATTGTAGTACTGCAATGAATTTTTATGAGAAATCGTATGAAACGTAAAAATAATTAACTGATAAGATAGTTCTACATTTAAAAAAATGATGAAAACTTTTTCGAATTTTTAATGTTTTAATAGATTTTTATATATAGTAAGATAAGTAGATTTTTATATACTTATTATATAATGTATTTATAATTACAATACAAATTAATGTCTAAAGAAAGTATCAAAAATTAAAACGGCATCCAATTAATCAATGAAAATGAATTATTGATTCAATATTTCCTTTCAAAAATAAATTAGCTAACGCTGTTATTGAATTTTATTAAGAAATTCCCGACTAATATTTAAAACAAAGAAGTTAGCGAAACATTTTCCTTTCACATAAAAATCAAATTTCTTATTTCCATCCAATCTATTAAAGTATCAGAATAAAAGACATTTATTATTCATTTAGTTGATTGCTGAAGCTTCTTATAGAGCTTTACTGATTGATTGAGCTTCTGGGTTTGCTTCAGATTTGTGGATGAAAGGTTAGAGATTTAATATCAATAAATCAATAAACTTTTTTAAAAAAAATAAGTAACCTATTAGTTGTAATTTTCCGTGTAAAAAAACATAATTCTCAATAAAACACGTTATTAGGAAAACGGCTGCATATTCATCATTTTTCTAACTATTCATAAGATTTTTAATAAGCATTGCGCAATAAAGCTTTTAGCTGTCAAGTCCAGTAGACTAATTTCGTGAAAGTTTATTTCTACTAGAATGGAATTAAGTTCATTTAATTAGTTATAATAAAATCCAAAATTATCAATCCTGAAAATACGTTCTGATTTTTTAACATCAACATTATGCAAGTTTATATGATAGCAATATTGATAAATAAAGGATAATCTATAGTTCAAGACGATTCTTTGTTTTATGAATAATGATTTTCAAGTTTATTTGCAGCATAGAGTTCTAAATTTGGAAATTTCTTGTAAAATTTAAGACGTTGCTTGTTGCTTATAATATCAAAGCTGATGATGGGTGTTAAGTATTTCCAATTATCAGAGCAATAATTATCAAAGCGATATCAATCAATGATCAATCAGATCTGCTTATCAGAGCAATCAGATCTAACTATCAGAGCAATCAGATCTAACTATAAGAGCAATCAGATCTAATTATCAAAGCAATCAGATCTAATTATCAGAGCAATCAGATCTAACTATCAGAGCTATCAGATCTAACTATCAGAGCAATCAGATCTAACTATCAGAGCAATCAGATCTAATTATCAGAGCAATCAGAGATCTAATTATCAAAGCTGATGATGTATGCTAAATATTTTTTTTTCAGAACGGTGTTCCACAAATGCACAATACTGTGAAATGTTTCTTTAACTATCTTTCGAAACTTCATCTGCAGTTAAGCTTTCTGAACGATCATCTGAAATTTTATATTTGTACTTCAGTCTGCAGAGTCATTTGCCAATTCTTTATTTTTAGTTTAGAGTTCTACAGCATGTTCTGAAACTTTAATTACATCTGCTTAAATCTACGGAGCCACATATTGAAACTTTATTTTTAGTCCAGAGTGACGAACCATCTCCTGAAATTGATTTGTTGCTCAGTCTACATAGCTTTAATTCTGTAGCTCAGATAAACAGATAATGTTAAAAAAAATCAACTGAAAGTTTATTAAATATTCTGTTCCATACAAATGTACAACAATGCCGTTAGTTTTCCAAAATATTTATTGAATGTTATCCATATTTCAGTTTAACGGCCAATAAGAAATATGCATTAAAAGTGCAACGCAAATTTCATTCCATACAAATATAAAACATGACTAAGCAGCAGTTATAAAATACATTTTTAAAGATAATAATATGTGTCAACTATTCGACTTACATTAATATAGATAACAATGTGTGATAAGTAGATACTTACTGTTATTATCACTATCTTTTTATATATTAATTTCTTGGCATTATAGGCAAGCAGAGTCTTTGTTTATTTATTGCTGGACCTTTATTTATGGTTCAGTTAAACGCCCAGTGGAAAAATGCATTTGTAAAGTTATCAATTTGTGGAAAAGGTTGCTTTTTAAATGGTTCCAATCTATGTTAGCATCTTCATTTTAATTAAATAAGCATGATTCAGAACAATTAATTCTTATTTCATTAGACATTGCGATTTGAATAATTTATTGATCAAACATAGTTATTATTATTCACGAAGCAAAACATGAATAACTACGAAGCGAATTTGCGATTATTTAGAATTTTAATTCTAGACTTTAGCTCTACTACAGGCGAGGAAACTGTAATTAAAGTACTATTAAGGCGGGTAATTTTACTGTGCTCATTTGTTTCTTTTATGGATTACTTGGTATTGGTTTTTATATCAGTTGCAGACGAGAGAGTAGAATGGAAGTCAACATTAATCAGCATATTAGCTTTTGTTCTGTCCGTACCATCCTACATAATTATAAAGCAACGGAAAAAGGAAATTTATTGCTTACTAAAATTACTTCCTAGAAATAGCATACCTGATAACCAAACCAATTACATTATTTTCGCTCTGGGTGCTTATACTTTGATTTGCCCATTAACCCATCTGGATTACAGAAAGGAAAAATTAGACGTTTTATCCTTTTTCACCTACGGTTATTCTATCAATCCTGTCGGTACGTGTTTTGTAGTGTATGTCAAACTGTTTTTCTTAAATAT